>NC_057715.1:54217376-54222334 GCF_004010195.1 Chiloscyllium plagiosum
CACTGTCGGGGTGAGGGTGGAGGGTGTGAACACAGTCGGGGTGAGGGTGGAGAGTGGGAACACTGTCAGGGGTGTGGGTGGAGGATGTGAACTTTGTCGGGGTGAGGGTGGCGGGTGTGAACATTGTCAGGGCTGATGTTGGTTGAGTGAAAATGTTCGGTGAAGGTCAGCCTGGGGAGGTGAACACACGGGGATGTGTGTGGTTGAGTGAAGACATTTGGGGCTGTAGGAAGTCTATGAACACAGTTGATGGGTAATGGATGAGGTGAATACCCTCAGACTTGAAGGAGGGTGTTTAATACCATGTAAATAAGAGCTAACCATGGAAAATTCATAATTTTTGTGCGCATTTTTGAAAATGTTTGAAGCAGAGCTTGAGATGAAACAATTAATGGAAGCTATATAGGGCATCGAAAGTCTCAAAAGAATATGCCAACCATTGTCGTAAACGAGCACGTGGTTTGGTTTTTCCGAACTCTGTGGGAATTGTTGGATCAGAGGTTTGGGCCAGAACTGCAGAACCTGGTCATGATGCAAAACAAGTCGGAACAGAGTGGCAATCCAAATGTGTTAGTCCTTTAGACCTTTAATACTCCTTCCACGGATACTGCTAAACTTGCTCAGTATTTTTAGTGTTTTCTGCTTATATTATTGAAACAGGCCCTTTGACTTAACCAGTTCATGTCTTTGGAAGGTCTTTCTCATATGGTTGTCTAACCTGGCCTTAAATTTAACTGCTTTTACTTGCTGCAGCCACTCACTATTTTACATGTTACACATGTTACATATTCACATAACTCTCTGGTAAGGAATTCTCTCCAATTTGCCATCTGATTTCATGGTAACTATTATACTGATGGATTCTAGTTATCTTTTCCCAGATTGAAACTGCTTTCTCTATTTCTAATACATTGTAATTTTCATATTTTAATGAATCGTACCATATTTTTGTCAGAGTATCAATTTCATTGTGTTTTATGGTTAGTTTACCTCAGAGAATTTTCTTGGGCTACCATTCCCAACCTCACCTAATTAGCTTCAAATCATGCCTGCAGTAGCCCTCTTGTTCGACGCTAGCCCAATTCTCCCACTTGCCATAGCTGAAAGTGCTTGCTATTATCAGGATATTCCAGGATACCCTGGGATCCTTGGCACTGGTGTTGTCTTCAAAAGGCCACTGTGCATCTGATAAAGCACTGTTCAGAGTTGCCCCGCACATTTTGTTGCAATTGCCACAAGTAAGGGGAAATTAGCAACCTTCTTTGAAAACACCAACCTGGAAATGCTCGTGACTGGGTGATACAAAGAGATGCCCTCTTCCGAGCGGACTGATAAAGGAACCATAACACCAGAACTTGCCTGCCTGGTTACTGATGCCAACTGGGCCATTGTTGTCCCAGTATTCTGGAGGAATTTCCGGCAATGTAAGGAGACATTCAGTGATTTTTTTCCCACTCCAGTAGGTGTCACCATTTTTTTTCTGTCATCTCACACTCACTCTATATCTGTATTCCATGCAAATCCCATGAAGTCTCATGTTCTATCACTTACGTGTTGCACGCAGCATCTTCTCTCACTTGGTCTTACCCTCTCAATTGCCCAACTAATCCTGTGTGGTCTCAGTCTTTGATTGGGACACATCACCACCTTTTCCCTAGTACTAATCACAATTCATACTATTTCATCTCACTCATGGCCTCGAATTCTCTCATTCCAAGAGAAAACAGCCCCACAATAGGAAGAGCAAAGATAGATGGTGAGGTGCTGACATTCAGCTTCTGACCCTCTATAATGAGAGGATCCTGACCCTGATCCAAGGTAAGGTAGTGGTGCTCTGAGCATCTAGGTAGGAACTAAATCAGTGAGTGCTTAGAAAGCCAGGCAGCAGCCTGAGATGCATCCTGGTCCAAAGTATAAGTTGGTTGCTTATCCATACACATGAAGTCTCCTTGCATTCCAATGAGAGATGCCAGTATGCTCCAATGAATTAAAGTAAATAAACATATTGAAAGTGGATCCGAGGTGTGTCATGTTGTACTAAGAGCCTGGAATGTGTTGAATGCCAGCAGCTGTCGACATGAGGTCATAGACCACTGCTCTAGAGTGTGTTCTGGGATATTAGTGCTGGGTATCCAGAATGGAGACCTGGATGAGCAAGTGGCAAGCTGGAGTCACCAGGTTTCCACTCAGACTTCCATCTGACAGATGGGTAGGATGGCAACCTTCATAGTAATGAGGTGAGATGAAATAATAATAAAGTGATGATGAGTGATAAACCTGTTTATATTGTCATCGCTCACTAGAGAGAATCTTATCTCAGCATTCAGAGTTTCGCTAGAAATTCACCTATGATTCTTAGACAACACCTTCTAAGATCATTTCTGGAAAGACAAAGGCAGCAGATATATAGGAACACCACCACCTGCAAATTTGCCTATAAACCACTCACCATCATGAGTGAGAGTCTTGTCTTGACATCTGAAACTTCGCTAGAAAATGCATCTTATTACTCCTAATGTTATTAAAAGCCTCACTTGACTTCTTGTGATTCCCTAAGGTTCTGACTATGGACTATATTGTTCAGATCCTGGGAAGATTCAACTGTTTTGATTCCAGAACTCAATTTTCCTTTACTCATTAGGTTTGGCATGAGGATCAGGCTTGTATCCATTCTTTGCATCACCTCCAAGTACTGGGGGCATTTCTACACCAAACAGTTCAGGAAGGTGATGCACCACCATCTTCCCAAAGGCAGTTAGAAATGGGCAATAAATGCTGGCTCTGCTAGCAACTCCCGAAATCTCAGGAGTGAATAAAAATGCTTACATTTGTCTCTCTATCACTGGAAATGAATATGGTACTCGGGATATAGTATGACCACTGTTTCAGTGTCAAAACCACTCATATTTGGCAAAAAGCCAGAAAAGATTGTTTTACTTTGTTTATTGCTGTTCTATAGAGACTGGATATGCGCAGTATTGGTCTATTGTTCTTTCAGCAATTTTCCAAATTAACTTAATATAATTCAATAAGCAAATAAAACCCTGACTTTCTGACGTGTAAAACATATGCCTTGAATTTCATTTGTCATCGCAAAGTTTGTCTGGGTCCTTCCATATGTTAAGTGTTAGATGGGACTGGTCTAACAACTATAAACCAAATCTAAAGGGATTTGAAAACTCAGGGATTTAATACCACAAGCAGATCTTCGGTGGGAAGGTGTGAATGGCAATTTGCCATGGCATTTAGGAACGAAACAAGTTAGTCATTCACAAATATATGCAAATATGATCTATATTAGAATGAATAGTGAGTAACAATTTCAATAGCAGCAAACTAAGGCTGAGCATTTTACCCTGAGAACATGTCTCCTTCTGCTGAAAAATGCTGTTGTCAGGATCGAGAGCTTTTGAGTTTCTTCATCATCAGTAGTGTTCAGAAAGTGAGAGAAGATGAGAGAACAACACCAACTCCTGTAAAATATGCAGAATTTGCTCTAGCTGCAGTCCATTGTCAAGGATGATCCCCCAGAACTGATAAACTAGCAAGTCTTGATCATTGCCTCAAAGGC
The DNA here is from genome assembly GCF_004010195.1 of Chiloscyllium plagiosum. Lineage (NCBI taxonomy): Eukaryota > Metazoa > Chordata > Chondrichthyes > Orectolobiformes > Hemiscylliidae > Chiloscyllium > Chiloscyllium plagiosum. The sequence continues at coordinate 54,220,948 of NC_057715.1, forward strand.
CTCCAAGGTCATTTCTTCGTCCAGAGACTGTTTCAAGGAGCAGAATGAGTTGTGTTTGTATTTCTTCTACAGAAGGAACACAGAGAGAACACTTTTAAGCTACATTCTGAAAGACATAAATGATTTGGTAAGGTCATTTTGATGACCAGCAAATCCTTGTCTGCTGGACAGTATTATTAGGAACAATGTATGACTTTAAATTTAATTTATTCATGGGATGAGGGTGCTGCTGGCTAGGCTGGCATTTATTGCCCAATCCTAACTAAGGTTGAGTCAAATACATTGCTGTGGGTCGAGAGGCATGTATCAGCCAGATCAGATAAGGATGTCAGGTTCCTTCCTTAAAAGACATTAGTGAAGCAGACAGGTTTTTTTTCGACAATCGATTCATGGTCATCTTTTGAGTCTTAGAGTCAAAGAGTCACAGAGATGTACAGCATGGAAACAGACCCTTCGGTCCAACCCGTACATGCCGACCAAATATCCCAACCCAATCTAGTCCCACCTGCCAGCACCCGGCTCATATCCCTCCAAATCCTTCCTATTCATATACCCATCCAAATGCCTCTTAAATGTTGCAATTGTACCAGCCTTCACCACTTCCTCTAGCAGCTCATTCCATACACGTACCACCCTATGTATGAAAACGTTGCCCCTTAGGTCACTTTTGTATCTTTCCCCTCTCACCTAAACCTATGCCCTCTAGTTCTGGATTCCCCGACCCCAGGGAAAAGACTTTGTCTATTTATCCTATTCCATGCCCCTCATAATTTTTTAAACATCTATAAGGTCACCCTTCAGCCTCCGACACTCCAGGGAAAACAGCCCCAGCCTGGTCAGCCTCTACCTGCAGCTCTATCCTCCAACCCTGGCAATATCTTTGTAAGTCTTTTCTGAACCCTTTCAAGTTTCACAACATCTTTCCGACAGGAAGGAGACCAGAATTGTCCTCAATATTCCAATAGTGGCCTATCCAATATCCTGCACAGCTGCAACATGACCTCACAACTCCTGTACTCAATACTTTGTCCAATAAAGGAAAGCATACCAAACGCCTTCTTCACTATCTTATCTACCTGCAACTCCCCTTTCAAGGAGCTATGAACCTGCACTCCAAGGTCTCTCTATTCAGCAACACTCCCTAGGACCTGACCATTAAGTGTATAAGTCCTGCTAAGTTTTGCTTTCCCAAAATGCAGCACCTCGCATTTATCTGAATTAAACTCCATCTGCCAATTCTCAGCCCATTGGCCCATCTGGTCCAGATCCTGTTGTAATCTGAGGTAACTCTCTTCGCTGTCCACTACACCTCCAATTTTGGTGTCATCTGCAAACTTCCTAACTGTACCTCTTAAAGTAGAGGACCCAGCACTGATCCTTGTGGAAC
>NC_057715.1:54224412-54238139 GCF_004010195.1 Chiloscyllium plagiosum
GTCATTGCTATGATATCCAAGTTCCATGTTCCTAACCATGCCCTGAGTTCATCTGCCTTCCCCGTTAGGCCCCTTGCATTGAAATAAATGCAGTTTAATTATTAATTCTACCATGTACCTGTCTGCCCTGACTGTTTGACTTGCTTCTGTTCTCAACTGTATCAGTCTCAGATTGATCTCTTTCCTCACTATCACCCTGGGTCCCACGCCCACCTTATAGTTTAAATCACCCCGAGCAGCTCTAGCAAATTTCACTGCCATTATATTAGTCCCCTTCCAATTTAGGTGCAATCCGTCCTTCTTGTACAGGTCACTTCTACCCCAAAAGAGATTCCAATGATACAAAAATGTGAATCCTTCTCCCATACACCAGCTCCTCAGCCATGTATTCATCTGCTCTATCCTTCTATTCCTGCCCTCACTAGCTTGTAGCACTGGGAGTAATCCAGATATAACTACTCTCGAGGACCTCCTTTTAAAAATTCTGCCTAACTCTCCGTAATCTCCCTTCAGAATCTCAACCTTTTTCCTTCCTATGTTGTTGGTTCCAATGTGGACAATGACCTCTTGCTGGCCCTTCTCACCCGTGAGAACATTCTGCACCCTCTCTGAGACATCCTTGATCCTGGCATCAGGGAAGCAACACACCATTCTGCTTTTTCGCTGCAGGCCACAGACAGAAACATCTGTCTGTATCTCGGACTAGAGAATCCCCTAACACAATTGATCTCTTGGAACCCGACTTACCCCTTGTTGAATTAGAACCAGTCTGAATACCAGAAACTTGGCTGTTCGTGCTACGTTCCCCTGAGAATCCATCACCCCCTACATTTTCCAAAACAGCATACCTGTTTGAAATGGGTATATCCATAAAAGACTCCTGCACTAGCTGCCGACCTCTCTTACCTTTCCTGGAGTTAACCCATCTATGTGACTGTATCTGAGACATTCCCCCCTTCTTGTAACTGCCATCCATCACATACTGTTGCTGTTGCAAATTCGTCATTGCTTCTAACTTTCTCTCCAACCGATCCATTTGATCTGATAAGATTCGCAGCCAACAGCATTTATGGCAGATATAATCCACAGTAATTCTTAAACTCTCTTTAAACTCCCACATCTGACAAGAAGTACATAGCACTCTATTAAAGGCCATTTTTGCTCCTTCACAATCTACAGACCCAGAAATTAACACCGTCTTATTCCTCTACAAACACTGCCCCAGGTTCAATTAATTTTAAGTTTAATCAGGAGACATATCTCCAAAAACATATAATCAAGAAAGAACCCACTCTACTCACTACTGCAGATTCTCTGTAGGCCACACTTAAAACAACGATTAACTATCTGATTCTGTGCTGTGAACTTCACCCAACAGTTCCTCCAAGATCAGTTCTGAATTTCACTGTTTGTTAATTTTCCCAGATGAACTCCAATGTCCAGCGATACATACATTCAAATTGCAAAGGCAGTAACTGTGCAGGTTCTCTCTCTCTCTCTCCTGCAATTACCTCACCATGTGCTTCCTTTGTCTGTTTTTCTCCCTTTTAAAACTGCTGTTGTTTTGATTTTTTTTTCCAAAGTTCCAAAACAATGCAACAGCATATAAAACAGTAATTGCTGCTCCTGGAATTTGAGGAAATCACCTCCAACACCTAAAATACCTCAAAAAAAGGAGCAGCTGTTCCAGCCAGATATTCTTCCCGTCCTCCATTAATTCCAGATTTTTATTTAATTCAAATTCCATCATTTGCTGTGGAAGGATTTGAACTCAGGTCCTCAGAACTTTAGTCAGGACTCTGGATTAACAGTCCAGTGACAATAGCATTTGGCTACTGCCTCCTCTTTAATATTTTATATTTTGTGTGCTAAAAAAGGCCGACACGGTTTTAGTTTCATCTTGGAATTAGCCTTGTTGCATTGATGAATAGAAATCTAGAGGGCTGTGTGCATGCACTTTTAATGAGTTTTTACAACTTTTAAGTGAAGAGTTGATGGTTAATCCATTTTTTAAAAAGTGGATTAAGAACTGTAACAAGTATCCAGGGACACACAAACACAGAAAAACTAAAAACGGAAAGTATTGAGGTTGGGATGTAGCCAGTCTGTGTGTAAGTGTGCCAGAATGTGAAGGCCAAAGTATTAAACTCTTTATTAAGTAAGATTGCTTAACACTGAGTTTAACTAACACAAATGTGCTCAGAGTTAACTAACACAAATGTGCTCAGAGTTAATCATAAGTTTAACTTACGTTTTATTCTTGATGTCTCGGGGAGTCAGAAAAGCTGAATAAAAGAATCTATTGAATGTGCAGAAATTCATCTAATGAGACCTGTTGCAGGTATGCTAGTTTGAGCAAGAAGCCATAGTCTGAAGGTAGGGGTGAACCTTCATCGGGGTTGTTGTTTCTAAAGCTATTGTTTCCATAAAAGGAAAACTGTGAACTTCAAACCAAAACAGGAATTTTTGGTCAAACTCAGCATGTCTGCCACCATCTGTGAAGAAAAAGCAGAGTTAATGTTTTGAGTCCAGTGACTCTTCTTCAAAACAGTAATGCTATTCGTTTTCCATTCATAGTACATGTGCTATCTTTTTCCTACCTTTATCATGCTTGAATGTTGGATATTTGATATTTTTTGAATGCATATTAATTAAATTGCATAGTAGAGGATTAGGAATCCTCAATTTTCACTACTTATTATTGAAGTTAAAAATGTTACAATCGTTATGATCCCAGGTGATGTTAATACTAAACAAATCAGATCCCAGTCTGAAATTTAGCTTGAAAGATGTTTGGGTGTAGGTTTGCTCACTGAGCTGAAAGGTTCATTTTCAGAAGTTTTGTCACCATACTGGGTAACATCTTCAGTGAGCCTCAAAATGAAGCACTGGTGGTGTAGCCCGCTTTCTACTTATATGTTTGAAGTTCCTAGTGTCAGTTATGTCATTTCCTGTGGTGACATCATTTCCTATGGTGATGTCAGTTCCAGTTCTTTTTCTCAGGAGGTAGTAAATGGGATGCAAGTCAATGTGTTTGTTGATAGAGCTCCGGTTGGAATGCCATGCTTCTAAGCATTCTTGTGCGTGTATCTATTTGGCTTGTCCTAGGATGGATGTGTTGTCCCAGTACAAGTGGTGTCCTTCCTTATCCGTATGTCAGGATACTAATGGGAGTTGGTCATGTCGTTTTTGTGGCTAGTTGATGTTTATGTATCCTGGTGGCTAGTTTTCTGCCAATTTGTCCAATGTAGTGTTTGTTACAGTTCATGTAATATGCTAAAACTGGCCCGAAAATTGGAAACCAGTGCCATCAACAGAGCGCCACTTGCGAACAGCTGTACTTCCTTGCATGAATGCCTAAGGAGACAAATACTACCTAACTGTCTTAAATACATACCTCCCCTTAACACCCCACTAGCCAAAAGAATAGCAGAGCAAAACGCCTGCAGAATGCTTAGAGAAATGATTAATGATGCCCACAACAGACTCCACAAGTACAACCAGGAAATTTTGTGCCAAACCTCTTTACTCACTAACGCAACAGACACAGTACAACAAGCCATAGATGCTGGACAGTGAAAAACACAAAAGATGAAGAAATCTGGACCTGCGGAAAACCTAGACAAACTTACACAAAATAACAACACTGACAACACAGAAACATGGATTAAAAAGGTTATCTGACTGGCCCTTAACAGAACTGAAAAAAACATCTTAGAAAGAGGATTAAATTACAACTTCCAGGATGCAGACAAGAAAGATTTCTTAGCAGTATTAGAAACAACACTGAAAGACAACTGACTCACAGAAGAAACCCAGCAAACTGTCAGACAAGTAGCTGCACCAACATTAAGCAGGAAAAAAGGAAGCAAATACACTTAATACACAAGAAAATAAAAGAATAAAAAGGCTAAAAAAGATAAAAACATTGTTATCCTACCTGCAGACAAAGGACGCTTGACAGTCATCTTAAATCAAAGAGACTACATTGAGAAAGTAAATGCACTTCTTGCAGATACCAACACTTACCAACAAGTGGTGATAGACCCAACCCTACAACTAGAAACCTGAATCACAGCCCTACTCAAAAGACTTCAGAAATCTGGAATTATAAATAAGACTGACTTCCAAAAAAAGAAACTAGACAGATCCAACACACCGCACTTCTACGGATTACCCAAAATTCACAAACCAAGAACCCCCCTCAGATCCATAGTCTCACGACCTTGAATACCAACTTAGTGATTGGCCAAGCAGCTACGCCAAAGACTAAAGCACTTAGTAGAAGACTCACGACACTCCATCCACTCCACCCAAGAATTCCTGAAGACCATCAACGATACCAAGATAGAAGAGAATGAAATAATGGTCGCCTTTGACATCGATCAACATCAACCAGACCAAGGAAACACTGACTACATTATTAGAAGAACTAAAGGCACAAACACCAAATACCACTAACGTCATCAGCAAGGACAGTATCGTCAAGCTAGTGGACCTCTGCCTTCGCACCCACTTCAGCTTCAACAATAAAACGTACAGGCAAGCCAGCAGAACACCCATGGGATCTCTGCTATCAGGGTTCTTAGCAGAGGCAGTAATGCAGAGACTTGAACAAACAGCTCTGCCAACTATTCAACCCAAACTTTGAGTCCGGTATGTGGATGACACTTTTGTCATCTCTAAATGAAACAAATTAGAGGAAACCTTCAAAACGATCGACAATACTCTTCCTGGCACATAGTTCACTAAAGAGGAGGAAAATAACAACAAACTGCCATTCCTAGATGTTGCAGTAGAGCAAAACACCAATGGGGAACTTCAAACCAGTGTCTACAGGAAAACAACACATACGGTCCAAAAGCAATCATCCCGACATCCACAAACGAAGCTGCATTAGAACATTATTTCAATGAGCCACCACAAACTGCAGCATAGAAGAGCTACGCAGAGCAGGGGAAAATTACCTATACAGGGGATTCAAAAAGAACAGGTACCCAATGAACACAGTCCGCCGATTTCTCAGCAACAAACCCAAACAAGCAGACAAAACGCATCCAAAAACTCTAGTCACTCGCCCCTCCATCAAAGACATCTCAGAAATGACTGCCAGACTACTCCGACCCCTTGGCATCATGGTAGCCCACAATTTCACCAACACACTAAAACAGCAGCTAATGAACTTGAAAGACCCTATACAAACAAAAAGCAAAACTAATGTCATTTACAAATACCTTGCAAGAACGGTAACAAACACTACATTGGACAAACTGGCAGAAAACTAGCCACTAGGACATGAACATTAACTAGCTACAAAAATGATGTGGCCCACCCTCACTAGTATCCTTACACACGGATGAGGAAGGATACCACTTGTACTAGGACAACACATCCATCCTAGGGCAAGCCAGAGACATGCACAAGAATTCCTAGGAGCATGACATTCCAACCAGAACTCTTTCAACAAACACATTGACTTGAATCCCATTTACCATCCTCTGAGAAAAAGAACTGGAAATGACATCACCATAGAAAATTATGTCACCACAGGAAATGACATAACCAACCCTAGGACATTCAAACATATAAATAGAAAGCGGGCTACACCATTAGTGCTTCATTTGCAGTCTCGCTGAAGATGTTACCTAGTATGGTGACAAAACGTCTGAAAACGAACCTTCCACTCAGGGAGCAAACCTACATCAGAGCCTCAACCTGAGCTACAAATCTTCTCAAAACTTGAAAGACTTTTTTTTAATGGGGCAGTTATCCTGAAGTATAAGAATGCAATGTGATAATTATTTTTAACAATCAAACAAAAGTTTATTATGCAATAGAAATGAAAACAAAATAAAATAAAATAAACTATTTAAAGACTTTGAAACACAGCAGTAAAAGTACAAGCTTATTAATCCTAAGAATATCCCATTGCAGGAAATGAGAAAGAATGCCATTCTCTAACCTACATAGGGTTTGTCTTGGCTGTGGTTTCAATTCCCAGTCATGAGTATCTGATAGCTTTTTCCTAGATTCATCACATAACTGAGACTTCTTCACATATTCCCATCAAAGTTTTAACCAAACACTTCTGGTCTGGGACTTTTGTACTAAGCTCCCTACTCATGTAACCTGGTTTTGACAATTCTAAGCTATCTTCTTGCTTTCTCAGTTGCTTTACATAATCAACTGCAACCAAGATGTCTACAGGCCTGTCAAACTGAAACTAAATAAAAATATTTTTATTTTCCTTAAGCTATGGGTGTTTGCTTTTAAGGCCCCCAAAAATTCCAAAATCTACTTTCTCAAACTTTTATGCACTTCACTGATAACTTTGCTTGCTTTAAAACTCTCTCGATCTAAACCAATTCCCAATAGCCTGCAAAACTACTTCTCTCGGATGATTTTTTTTTTGTTTTTAAAGACATTGCCATGGTTACAGAAATACTTATAGATCAATCATTAGACCCCTTCAGAAACACAGAAGATCCATATGTGTTTGGTTCACATTCAAAAATTAATTAACACATCATTTATATTTAACAATAAATAGTTTATTTTTCTGATACTGACAAAACAGTGTGAATTGCGTTAATGCAGAATAGCAGCAGCCATGCTTTGGCCATTTTTGTGGTCTCATCAGGATTTTATACACTCTCACATCCTGGGATGGCTCGTGGTACAGTAGGACATTAGTATATGTGTGGTCTTCCCAGTTAAGTCACAACACTTGAGACAAACATTATTTGCCTCGGATCAGCAGTTCAGTGGAAGATGCACTTGTGTCTGACTGAAAATTGTTTGTGCAGAGAACTGTCCATGGCCAGGAGTTGCCTCACACATTCCAAGGTCCAAGATTACATTCTGAGGGACGCATTAAAGTTTGAAGCAACTGGTACATATGTGCAATAGGGAATGGTCACTATCTAATGCTATTCGGCCTTATTATACCAAGGGGCTGTAAACTATGGAACTGTTTCAGACTCTATACCATACCAAGAATGTACGTTGTGATGATCAAGAGTGTCGAAATTGGATTGAGTGACCTCAGAGTGGAACATGGTGTATAGAAGAAAGTTTATAGAAAATTTACATTTATTGCATATTGTATAAATTCCAGTTTAAAATCTTTTGCCATCAATCTGTATACCTGACATGAAGCATGTATTATTAATATGAAGACTATCAAAATTGCATTGAGACACATAAAGCTGGAGTATGCTTTGTTGAAGTTGAGTTTTATTGTAATTTTTTTTAATTTTCAAGTGCAAATGTTTTGGAATATATTTTTACAAATGTTATGAATAAAGTATATTTTTATAAAACAAAACTTGGATAGAAGTCTTATTGTTAACAGTAGATTAATCTAAATTCTATTTTTGAATGCAAAATTATGAATGAAGCATTATCTTGCTGCTCTGACTGCATCTGAGTGTTTAGCAAACATATGGACAGTAGCCAATTTACTTTAAAAAAATGCAAGAACAGCAGATGCTAGAAATCTGAAACATGAACAGAAGTTTCTGGAACATGTCAGGACTCTGGCGAATCTCTGATAGAGAGAAATCAGAGTTAAATGTTCAAGTTCAGTGACCCTTCTGCAGAACTACTGATCTACTTTGCTTCTTCTTATAAAGGTATTCCAGATCTTTATTTTTGCACACTGATATTCTCGAGTACCTGTTTGAACATGGTAAACAATTGCTAGAACTATTGAGATTAGTTGAATTTATTCAGGAACAACTGCTTCAAGTTCAGCACATTGAGTTCTGCTGTCTAGTTCACAGCTGAAAGGGATATATTCATGATAGTAGCTCTCAATGAGAGTAAATAGTAAATTGTCTTACTTATGAATTTTCCAGATTACACAAATGTACATTAAAATACTGTAATCACACAACCTGGCTAAAGAATAAAAGTTGTAATGCAGTCGAAAACAAAGTATAGCATAAAATATCTTGCTATTCATCTGCTCCCTTTGACAACAATATAATTTTTCAAAATTTTGTAATATGCCAAGCATTTACCAATGTACCTTTGTAATATACCAAGTATTTACCATTGAGCAAATGTACCTTACAATTTCAGTATGTTTACACTATTAACTATTTAGAATAATAGTGTGTTATTACCATAGTTGAAGCAAAATCTTTTCAGTTTTTTTCTATCATTAGGATGTACAAGAAAATCTCAGATATGATGCTGTCCAATCTGTAATCTAAGGTTCTAAAATATGGTCATTATTTTAAAGTTTGTTCTTTACCAAACAAAGATTGTGTTTTGTAGCTGGCCTTAAGGAGATTTTCTTTCAGCTAGAGAATGTGAGTGCATCTTGAGAATATTAAGTATTGTCGATGGCTAGTTCTCCCACATTATGAAGAGAAGATAATTTTAGTGCTCTAGCCTCTGCATCTAATATTGTAAAGTATAGACAGGCCATCTAATGTATAACCTGCGGGTGTTAATTAATAAAACCATTATGACCTAGGTCCTTATTCAGTGTGCAACACTTCATAGAAGCCTTACAATGTGGAAACAGGTTATTCAGTCCAACACGCCCACACCAACCTGTTGAAGGGCATCCTGCCCAGACCTATCCCCCTATCGTCTCCTTGTAACCTTACATTATCCATGGCTAACACACCTAACCTATCCATTACTGGACACAATGGGTAATTTAGCATGGCCATCTACCTAAACTGCTCATCTTTTGACTATGGAGAAAACTGGAGCACCCAGCGGAAACCCACATAGACACTGGGAGAATATGCAAAGTCCATACAGACATTCACTCGAGGGTGGAATCGAAACTGGATCCGTGGCGCTGTGAGGCAGCAGTGTTGACCACTGAGCCACCATGCCACCCCCAAATACCTATCACTGCTTGGACTTAAAGAAGCATAATCTTCATGAAAAAATTTATTTTAGTGTTAACACACTATATTTGATACTCTTTACAAACTAAATGACTGCAAATTAAACTAATACAACATTAAATACTGATATTCATGGAAATCAGAAATAAAATATGCTGAGACTACTCAGCAGATGAGCCAGCATCTGTGGAGAGTGAAATGGAGTTAGGAGAACATTGTAAGAAGCTTCTAGGAGCAAGAAGAGAGGTGAACACAATTGGTGGGAAGCCAAAATTCAGAATCCTGACGACAGGGTGAACTTTTGCAATGAGTTATAGGAGAGTTAAAAGCTAGCTGAGGGTGCTTATGACACAATGGTACTGTCCCTGCCTCTGAGCCAGAAGTATAGGGTTTAAGATGGTGCTGGTAGAGGATTGCTTTTTGGACTGGAGGCCTATGACCAGTGGTATGCTGCAAAGATTGGTACTGGGTCCACTGTATTTTGTCATTTGCATAAATGATTTGGATATAATATACAGGAGGAATGGTTAATAAGTTTGCAAATGACACCAGAATTGACGGTGTAGTGGACAACAAAGAAGGTTATCTTAGAATACAGTGGGACCTTGATTAGATGGGTAAATGGGCCGAGGAGTGGCAGATGCAGTTTAATTTAGATAAACGTGAGGTGCTGCATTTTGGTAAGGCAAATCAGGGCGGGACTTAATAGTGAAGTCCTGGGGAGTGTTGCCAAACAAAGAGACCTTGGGGCACAGGTTCATAGTTCCTTGAAAGTGGAGTCCCAAATAGACAGGCTACTGAAGAAGGTGTTTGGTACGTTTGCCTTCATTGGTTAGTGCATTGAGTATAGGGGTTGGGAGATCATGCTAAGGCTGTGCAGGACATTGGTTAGGCCACTTCTGGAATACTGCATTCAATTCTGGTCTCCCTGCTATGGGAAGGATGTTGTGAAACTTGAAAGGATTCAGAAGGTATTAACAAGGATGCTGTCAAGGTTGGAGTGTTTGAGCTATAGGGAGAGGCTGAATAGGCTGGGGTTGGGGTGCAGAGGCTGAGGGGGTAACCTTATTGAGGTTTATAAAATCAAGCGGGGGCATGGATAGGGTGAATACCCAAGGTCTTTTTCTCAGGGTAGGGGAGTTCAGAACTAGTGGGCATAGATTTAAGGTCAGAGGGAAAAGACTTAAAAGGGACCTAAGGAGCAACATTTTCATGCAGAGTGGTGTGTTTATGGAATGAGCTGCCAGAAGAAGTGGTGATGACTGGTACAATTACAACATTTAAAATGCATCTGGATGGGTACATGAATAGGAAGGATTTAGAGGAACATGGGCCAAATGCTGGCAAATGGGACTAGATTAACTTAGAATGTCTGTTGGCATGAATGAATTGGACCCGAGGGATTTTTTCCATGCTGTATAACTTTATGATTCTATAGAAAAGTTCAATTGAATGTAAAAGCATTTCTTGATATAGATAAAAATAAAAATAACTTAAATGCTATCTGACAGGAAGTGTCAGAAAGCCTTTGGCATGTGTTTGCATTTCATAAATGCTCATTTAAAGGACAACTTACCAGAATTAAGTTTTCCTTTCCATTTAAGGCTGTGAGCAATACATGCCTTCTGATTTTTGATTATATATGAGGCGTTCAGTGGCCAAGGCACAGCATTTATTGGACTTTGCGATGAGCAGTTTCTGTTTCTTCTTCTGAGGACAACATTTTTCAATGCCATGCCATAATTGAGATCAGTTAGCAATCATTTAAATTGTACAGCTGTTAGAACGCTTGCTGATTTTTCATTATTTTCATTTCATTCTTTTATCAGTTTTGATTTGGAGCTGTGAGTTGGGAACAAGGAGCTAAATATGACTTTTGGACTGTGGGTAGAAACTTATGTTAAAAGGAAAACAGACCAATCAAAGTTTTTTTTTTCATGAGGGCAAGCCTGAAAGGCAATTGCAGGTTGGTTCCTCATCAAAAAGTTCTGCAACCGTTCAGTCACTCGGGAAGGGCACTACATTTAAACAGAGAGCAGAAGTTGGCTATTAAAGGACAGCATCTGGGAATTTATACCAGTAAGTCTGGAAAAGACCTTAAGCTCAAGCAGATAGAAGATGTAGAATGGTAACTGGAGAATATAGTCAGTGTGTCAGGCAGTGGTCAAGGTTGGAAGTGGATTTTGGACAGTGTTTTCAGTGAAAAAAGGATCTGGTTGTTAATGCTACAGCATGGAGATTTGAAAACTCGCTGCATAATCTCCCATAAGCAGTTCCTGGAAACCATTAGCATCAATTTTGAGGGTCTTTGAAAATTTTAATTCTACTGTGTTGTTAATACAGAGGTAGAAAGGCTTATTTGGTCCAACTGGCTGTCTCTGTGTTGTAACTGAGGTAGGAGACTGGTTGGGCCAAGGTTGGCTAAGCGTGGATGTCTGCCTGTCAATGCAGGCAGGATGAACAAGGAAGAATGGAAGGCCACAATGTTTAACTGCAGGTATCCACTGCAAAGGCCAAACATATGGTCCTAGCTTGCAGAGAATAAATGGCTGTTCATGTACAATCCTAGAAGACACTGATGGGAGGGAGAGCTTTGTGGCCACCTCTGCCACAAGATTCACTGAGCTACTCATTGCATGCTGTTTATGAGGTAGATAGAAAATTCTGCTGTCAGAGATGGTGAGCTTGGAAGTGGACAGAGCACTTAATTAAGATGGTGGAATATCCAAACCCTGCTACCTTCCTACCTCAGCCAGAATTAAATTCATGGTGAGAAGGTTAGTCTTCTCATCCTACATCCAATTAAAGCCTTTAGGTGTCCATTTAGGAGTATGTAAGGGTCTCATCCTTGGGATGAACCGAGATGCAGGTGAGCCTGTTGCCATGCAACATCCTGAGAGGTCAATCTCTGCACGCAACACGTCACCTAATTGGGGCTTTGACCCTCGCTTAAAGAGAATCATTGTCCAATGGACAGACTCAACATTGGGCAGTGGGTGTACCCTGAGAGCTTGGGTACTGATCTGATCCCCTTGCCTCTTTCCCAATAATCCCAAAGTCGGAATACGCATCCCTCACAATAAATGATGTACTTTACTCCTGGAGTGCTCTTCTGGCTGCTTCATCCAGGGCACTGCTGAGTGCAAATGTTGTTGGCCTCTGATTTGTCAACAGCTCTTAGAAGGTGGGATTTCTGTTCCTTGCACCTGGGTTCCAGGTGAAAGTGCATCTCTAACCGCACCACTGTCTTATTAATGTGTGTTTCAGGAAGTCTTTCCTTGAAGGTGTAGCGTAGGATTGTTGTCAGTTTTCCAAATGGCTGATGAGACTCTGGACTCCTCAACAGATTGTATCTAATAACTCAGTTTCTCTCTCCACAGATGTCACCTGATCTTCTGAGTATTTCCAGTATTTTTATGTTATATTCAGCAATGAAAAGACATTTTACTGATGCTGTATTGTGACAGATGTGGCTTTTGCCCTGCATCAGGTCAGAATTTTGAATTGAATTGTGCTGTGTTTAATTAGTACAGTTAAACCAATATGCTAGAAGTTAAGCTGCTTCTCGAAGAACTTGTCTTCATATCTGGACAATTGTATAGAAGAAAAGATATTAATGGAGTTTGTACTTAACTATATAGTTCAAAAGATGATGATTCGTATCTATTTATGGCATTGTTTTTATATAGATTTCCATTTTGCTAAATACCTCAACGTAATAAAATTTTGATGCATAAAACTTACCGGATTGTGCTTTGAAAGAGTTGGTGTACTTAATGGCTTCATGGACTTCTTTGGTGCTTTGCTATTTTGTGATTCTATAAATCATTATTGTGTTAATTTTGAATGATGTGTTTTAAGCAAAATCTATTTACACATTTCTATATTAAAAATCAGCTTTTAAGGAGCTTGATTGCCTGATTTGTGGGATGTAGCAACCAATATAACGTGAGTTAATTGTCTCACCCCAGATCCTTTAGGAATGTTTCAATTCATGATGAGAAGAGCAGATGTTTCCTCATCCAGACTATGAGGTGCAGAAGGCGTAGCTGGTTGTAGAGGCAGTTTGACAAACCAATCATTAACCAGGTGGGATTTCAGAATCAAGCTCTGCACCTGACTGGGAACACAGAAAAGAAAAGGACAAACAAGATACCAATTGGATTTGAAACAAGAAAGTCTTTCTTTTCTGAGAAATTAGATTAAGTAAGGGTAGTTTACTCCAACTGTTAATGGTTTGGTCATTGTTGCAGCATAAGGGGTTTATAGGTGTTATAGTAAAAGCTACAGTGTATCATCATTGATGTCAGATCACTTGGAACAAGAACCTAAGGGAAGATTCTAATGGAGTGCTCCTGAATCAGGTCCTTATAAATCTTGTAAATATTTAATAAATGTTCATTACTTTATACTTGGATCATTTCCTCTCCTCAATCAGAATCCAGTTGTGTTATACATCTGTGTTACAACAGAACAGTTTAATGATTTATGTTTTTTTCTCGTGCAGCCCTCCACTCCCTCCGTTCCAACCCCAACATCACTATCCAACCAGCAGACAAGAGAGGCGCGGTAGTAGTTTGGCGCACCGACCTTTACACCGCTGAGGCTAAATGCCAGCTCACGGACACCTCCTCTGACTGCCCCCTTGACCATGACCCCACCTCCCATCACCAAACCATCATCTCCCTGACCATCCAGACCCTCATCACCTCAGGGGATCTCCCATCCACCGCCTCCAACCTCATAGTCCCACAACCCCGCACCGCCCGTTTCTACCTCCTGCCCAAAATCCACAAACCTGACAGCCCCGGCCGACCCATTGTCTCAGCCCGCTCCTGCCCCACCAAACTCATC
>NC_057715.1:54239556-54268189 GCF_004010195.1 Chiloscyllium plagiosum
TGACCTGCTGCGCTTTTCCAGCAACACATTTTCAGCTCTGATCTCCAGCATCTGCAGCTCTCACTTTCTCCTATGTTTTTTTCTCTCCAAGTGTTTAATTCTTTCTTGAAGCAGATTAGAACATACATGTGTGGGTATGTACAAAATGAAATGGGGTTAATTTTCTCATCACTTCCAAATACAATGGGGAAAAATTATGTTTAAATCTAATGCAGCAGCTGTTTTCACTGTTCAGGAAATAATATTGAAATTCCCTCATATTTCTTAGTCCTTCTTACTGACATATTTAACAGATTCATTCTTTTTACATATTTTAATAAGGCATAGTGAGGCAGCAGTTCCACTCTTCTAAAATTTATATTCACAAACCACTTAGGATATAAGACTAAAACTTACATGTTACAAGGGTCATGGAGACTAGAGAAAAGTTCCAGAACTTGAAGATTTGGCTACATGCTGTTGAAAATAATTCCCTACAAGATTATCTTTTAATCAACATCACCAATAGATCTCCACTTCACATTCTCTACCCATACTGAAGGAAAAATCACCAATAGATCTCCACTTCACATTCCCTACCCATACTGAAGGTTGTTCAGATATGTTGTTGGCATCTGTTAATCTTGTGAGACCATGGATCTGTGCCTGGGAAGTCTTGCTTCAGTCTTTGTTGTTAGAGCAGCCTCTGTTGTGGCTGTAGAGGCCCACATGGGAGTGGCAGTCTCGGCTGCAGCGACTGCACTTGAAGGTGCTGAGACCTCCGGTGTTGTCTTGGTGCTGTTTCTCGGCGGGTGCACTTTTCTTTAGCAGCAAACCTCAGCTTCTCTTCTCCTCCTTTTAGACCTTTGTGTAATTCCAGCCTCCAGCGAGACCGATCACTTTCAATGTCCTCCCGCCTCTCGACGTTCATGTTCAGTGACTTCATGTCTCTCTTGCAGACATCTTTGAAACAAAGGTGGCTTGCTGGAGACTAGTTCCCTGTACAGGAAGTCTTTCAAGATGTTCCTGTCTGACAAGTGGTGTACGTGGCCCAGCCAGTGGAGACAACATTGTTGGAACAGGGTGAAGAGGCTGGGTATCTGGATGTGGGTCAGGACCTCATTGGCGACTCGGTCAGTCCATTGATGTCCAGGATGTGTCTCAGGCTGCGAGAATAGACGACGTTGAGATGCTGCTCTTGTCTGGAGTAGAGGCTCCAGGTCTCACTGCCGTAAAGCAGTGTGCTGAGGACACAGGCCCTGTAGATTGCAACCTTGGAGTGCGTGGTCAGCTTTCTGTTCTCCAGACTCTCTCTGTCATGCTGATGAATGTTGAAGCTGCTCGTCCGATCTATCTGCTGATTTCGGAGTCTAGGGAGAGACTGTCGTGATGGTGGAGCCAAGGTATGTAAACTCGGGAACTACCTCCAGCTCGTTTTTGTCGATGGTAATGGCGGGGGGCACTCAACACCTTGACCCAATACATTGGTCTTGTTCAGGCTGATGGTTAAGCTGAAGTCCTGGTGGGCTCTTGCGAAACTGTCCATGAGGCATTGCAATTGCTCTTCTGAGTGCATTGCCAGTGCTGCATCGTCTGCAAACAACATGTCCCTGATGAGTACTTCACAAACCTTGGATTTTGCCCTCAGCCAGGACAGAGTGAACAGCCTCCCATCCAATCTGGTGTGGAGGTAAACACCATCAGTTGATGTTCCAAAGGCGTGCTTCAGCATGACTGGGAAAAAGATGCTGAAAAGAGTGTAGCCCACTCTGGCATTGAAGTTGCCAAGAAGCAGCAACTATTCCTGACTTGGGGTCCCCTGTATTATCATTGAGAGCTGGCCATAGAACTTGTCCTTTGCGTCTTGTGAAGAATAGGGGGTTGGGGCTCTACCCTACTCTACTCTACCTTCTGCTCAGACATAGGCAATGCGATTCCTTATGGAAAGTGCCTTCTAAGCCTTTATCAGCACAGGATAAGTGAAAGACCAATCACAAAACATTCACCGAGGTATATATTATATATCATATATTACCAGTCACCAAACATAGACAACACCGATCATGTGAATCTACTTCAGCTTATCTTCATAAGAAGATTACCAAAGATACACTAGGACACATTACCAATGATAGATAAGGATACCTAGGCCATCCAAATTTCTTTGCAAGTTTTCATAGCCCAACATTGAAATACCTAGCAGGAAAGGTTTCCACTTCCTCAGAGTACAGATTCTGTATGAGAATGTACACAATAATGATAGACCAAGATACATATTTATACAAATAGATCATTTATGTAAGGTCCATTTCTTTTTAGTTTTGTAATTTGCAAATTTGTGAATTGAAGTGAGAAAGAACTGTCTTGCAACCAGTGTTTTGCAATGGTGTGGAGTATTTTCAAAGGCAAGTAACCCAGCATCTATGGCAAGCAATGCAGATATTTGTTTTCAAAAGCAGTAATTGAAGTGGTTGCAGATGCACAGAAGCCTAGGAGTTGTGTACAGGTGCAGCTGGGTAGCAACAAGGAGTTGATTGATCTATGGAACTCATGACCAGTTGACTGTATGATTGGTTCTCAAATAAACAAATAGCTTGAAGCTGGAAACAAGTTACAGAGGAGGATTTTGTTCTTCACCAGCTTAGGTGCTGAATCTTTGTTCTCTGCAGTAAAAACTCATTTTAAACTTGAAGAAAGACATTCATTTTTATCTTTAGCGGTTGCTGTAAGCTGTAATTGATAATTCAGACAATTTATAAGTGAAACAGCCATTCTATGTCTCTTGCAAACCAGTGAAAGCATTCCAAAATGGGTAACCATGAAGAAATGTTTGGAACACATAATACTAATTCAATAGAAATAGTAATTCTTACCCAGAACAAGAATCTGGTCAATGCTTTCTATCAACTCTGATCTGAATACCAAGTAAACTTGGGAATCTTTGCATACTTATCTTAAAAACTTTAAATTTTGTGATGACTCAGGGAATAGCAAGGCTTGATTTCCAATGCATTTGCGGCTACTAGCGGAGCGTTTCAGAGAACACCTCTGGGACACCCGGACCAACCAACCCAACCAAGATGCCTCAGTCAAACCCATCGAGTCCAGCATCGCCTTCCTAACCTGCAATCTTCTTCCCGACCTCTCCGCCCCCACCCCAGTCTGACCTATCACCCTCACCTTGACCTCTTTCCACCTATCACATTTCCGACGCCCCTCCCCCAAGTCCCTCCTCCCTACCTTTTATCTTAGCCTGCTGGACAAACTTTCCTCATTCCTGAAGAAGGGCTTATGCCCGAAACGTCGATTCTCCTGTTCCCTGGATGCTGCCTGACCTGCTGCGCTTTTCCAGCAACACATTTCCAGCTCTGATCTCCAGCATCTGCAGACCTCACTTTCTCCTTTCCAATGCATTACCCCAGTGGTGTGTAATTTTGGTAGAACTTTGTGGTCTCAGTTGTCCGCCATCACACCTTAGAGAATTCTATTTCCTTTGTTGTGTTATAACCTGATGACCCGATATAAGTTTTACCATTTATAATGATCTAGATTTTGACATTTCTGGGAGGTGATCTTTGCCTTTCTGGAGTCCTTTGTGTTTTTAATCAACTTTTGCTCTGGAGACGAGGACAAGCAATTGAGACATCAGGGACGCAAGACACTGATTGGATTCACTTCTCCATCTCTCTCTCTTGCCATTCAGATTGCAAGTATTGAACCATGCCTCATGAACTTGATGATCCAAGTATGGCAGAAAGATATTTTAAAGGAATTCAACCAAATAATTACTGTCGCCATAAGATCAGATAAATTGACTGGTTGTGTCATTGAATTGTCTTGAAGTAAAAATAATAGTTCAATCGGAAGTCAGCTCGGTCATCAAAAGTCAAAAACAGTAAAACCTTTTCATTGTACTGGAATCTAAATCACTGTATCTACCCTTCTACTCAATACTCTATTTTTGTAAGTGTGAAGATTTGTGCCTTTTGTCATATAATTTTACTTATTCTTGGTTAAGTGCAATAATAGTAATTTTTTAAAACTGAAGAAAACCTGCCTGATTGGGTCTTTTATGATTGTAATAAATAAGCAGTGAAACAGTTCATGAGGAGGATAATAATCCTTTTATAAAAAAAAGTTGTGGCCAAATAGTGTGAAAAAATTGGGGAACCATCCTACCTCGCTACACCTGATCAGATCAATTGTAAGTATGAAGGAATGTCTTAGTTCACTCAGAATGCCCCCACTTTTACAAACATAGTAATCTGGAACTATGAATAGTGATGATAAAGGTTTCAAGTTTCTTTTCATCACACAGCTGACCAGAAATCTCACCTACTCTTGCTATTTCCAGTGGCACATATTAGAATAATTTGCATTGGTTAACCATAGTACAAGACTCTATGTTTTAAACTTCTTTAACCACTTTTACTGTGAAGAATTAGTTGCTGACCTCTCTTTTAAAAGGTAAGAAGTGTGTCATTTCTCTGGCTTGTCAACATACATAATGGTTGTGTTATCCTGCATGACCTAGTGGCTCCAGTCTATAGTCCTCTGGGTGAGAAAATTGGCATTCAGTGTCTGTAACAACTTTCTCTTGGTACCATGACAGACTGATTTCTGTAAGTTTGGGTTCCAGGCACTCAGCAGTCTATGCTCCCAATCTTTATTTTCTTGAGAAGGTCTTCCAAGTCAGAATCTGTGAAATTCTTCTGTGCATGTGTGCCATATCCTGTTGCCTTGTTTAGTTACATATGCCAGCTGCTTCTGTAGTAAATGTACTTGAAAAGTGGCAGGGAAAGATTGATGAAACATGCTGTGAAGTTAGCTGAGAGTCAAATGAGTGAGCCAAGATCTGCTCCTTACTTACCTGCTGTTCCCCCAGTCTGCTACTGCAACCATCAGCCAGAACTGTCTTTTTAAAGGCTGCACACTAATTTCCAACCACTCTTGTCAGTTTGCTCCCATTATACACATTTTTTTTGCTCTTCCATTGAATAAGCATATCATCTGTGCCAGGAAACTCTTGTATAAATACCTCTGTGGAGCAACCTTTGTCTTAGTGGAGTAAAAGTGGTGTAACTCACTACATGAAAATTCTCATCATGACATCCAGTTCAGAAAGGTGAAAGGGTCTATCACTCTTTTTCTATGATTAGAAGGCAGAGCTTTCCCTGGATATTAGCAGCTATGAATCAACTACAAGAATAGTTCTGATGATGTGTCACTCGAATTGAAACATTAACTCTCTACAGATGCAACCAGACTTGATGAGTTTCTCTGGCATTTTATGTTTTTGTTTCACGTGGGTAAATGTATCCTGACTAACTTTGACCAGTTTGCAGTAACTCTTTTTTAACTCCGGCACATTATGTGGTGAGGTAGAGAAAGAGGACAATAGTCTGTGGAAAGTCCAACACAACTTTATCGAACACTTTATAAAGGCAAAACAATATTAATCAGACTCTGTTATTGTACTTTAATTAAACTGTATCAATATCTATCAAACTCTTCACAGGACTCTTTTAGTAAATTGTTTTATATCTAAAAGGAAATAGTCTCAATCTCAAATTTGGATGGCATGGTGGCTCAATGGTTATCACTGCTGCCTCACAGCTCCAGGGTCCCAGGTTCGATTCTCAGCCTTGGGCGACTGTCTGTGTGGAGTTTGCACGTTCTCCCCGTGTCTGCGTGGGTTTCCTCTGGGTGCTCCGGTTTCCTCCCATAGTCCAAAGATGTGCAGGTCAGGTGAATTGGCCATGCTAAATTGCCCATAGTGTTAGGAGCATTAGTCAGAGGGAAATGGGTCTGGGTGGGTTACTCTTCGGAGGGTCGGTGTAGACTGGTTGGGTTGAAGGGCCTGTTTCCACACTGTAGGGAATCTAATCTAATCTACAGTAGCTGTCTACTTCAGACACATGCTTCCAAGGATTCTCTCAACCCTATCCACAGGTTTTTGTTACTGAATTCAAATGGTTTGTCTGAAAGGATTGGTAATAGCCATTCAATAAGACTGGGCCAGACTGTTCCTCAGTCTTTGAAGGTTGACTATGTTTCAAGATCTGCAGTCATTGATTTGGGCTTCCCCTCTCATCTAGGGCTGGTTCCGGTCTTCATAGCCAAATATGGCTGTGCAGCTTGGAGACATCATTGAAGAACGTGCAATCACGCAGAGAGTTGGGGCTCCAGATTTCCCTTTTTATCTCTGTCTTTCTGAGTTTTTCCAATATTCTATGGTCTCTGGCAAATACCGACATCAGGCAGGGGTAGGACAATCTAATAAGATAGGCGGAGGTGGATACTGTAGATGCTGGAGATTAGAGTCAAGATAAGAGTGGTGCTGGAAAAGCACAGCAGGTCAGGCAGCATCCGAGGAGCAGAAGATTCGATGTTTCGGGCAAAAGCCCTTCATCAGGAATGCCCACACTAATCCTGACCTCAATCTCATGAGATGACTAGTTTCCATATTTGGAGGTGGCAGAATATGGTTTTGAACCTTCAACTGTCAAGTGCTGTCCTTTTTCAACTATATTTTTGACTTCCTACTGAGCTGGGTGATATCACGGTGTTATCAGTGTAACATTCTTCTAACCAACAAGCTTCACTAGAAATGTCAACAATGATTCATTTTGAAACAATATGGCAGCCAGCTCCTGACCAGGTAGTTCCAGGCCTGTCTGGTTTGTCCAAGGCCTGGCTGTTGGAATACTGTCTGATCCAGCTGTGTAGTCTGCGAATTGCAGAGTCCAGCTAAATTTAAACTTGGCTTCCGCATTTTGAATTTTAATCTGTGCTCATGTAAAGATGTCATTATTTTTGTAACAATCCTGGAAATCATGGGTCACCTGCCTACATTCCCTCCTGTTGCTTCTGCAAGTATCAAATGAGGTGAATCACAGCACTGCTGTGAAGAAGCTGCTCCTTTAACAAGGTTATGTTGTCCTTGGCTCTTTTATCAGAGAGATCGTAAAAGACACAGACTCCAACAGGTTTAGGTTTGAAGGTTTTAGGGCCAATTTGATTATAGCTAACTGATACTGCCTCAGGCAAAAGGCTTTCAGCTTCTTAAAAAAACACATACAATGAAAGAGGGCTGGCCAGTTCACCCAACTCTGTTTTGCACTGGTTTGGTTTGGTCTGGCTATTCGCTGAAAGCAGTCAGGCAGTTTTAAAACTGCTAGACCCCAAGAAGCAGGTCCATGCTGATCATCCCTCTCTCTGACATTTCCCCTGTAAGACCCTTTGTTTGATTTTATCTTTTGTGCCAAGAGGTGTTAATGGTGATTGTTGCAAGAATTGGGAACAGCATCATTAAGTTGGGACGATCTGTAGGTTTTCGGAGAGGTAAGGTTATTCAATATTCTGTTCTCTTTTATTTGTGTTTCATTTAGTAATCTTGAAATTAATGCTGGTTTGTTTAAAACCACATGGTTTGACAAGTGGCACCTCTCCTGGAATATCTACTTTACACCTGCTTAAAACAGCGAGCAAAGTTAGGGTATGGGCTACCTTCTTGAAAGGTTTTGAGGGGTTCTGGCCTAGTCCATAACACTGCCCAACCCTTATACAACTACCAGGCAAACACTAACGTACACTATCTATGATAATACCAGTTACAGGCCGCCTACTTGCGGAGCGATTCAGAGAGCACCTCTGGGCCACCCGGACGAACCAACCCAACCACCCTGTAGCACAGCATTTCAACTCCCCCTCCCACTCCACCGAGGATATGCAGGTCATTGGACTCATCCACCGCCAAACCACAACAACGCGACGGTCGGAGGAGGAGCGTCTTATCTTCCGACTGGGAACCCTCCAACCACAGGGTCTCCTGCTGAACACTCTCTGCTCATTCCTGAAGAAGGGCCTGTGCCCGAAACGTCGAATCTCCTGTTCCCTGGATGCTGCCTTACCTGCTGTGCTGTTCCAGCAATAAAGTTTCAACTTTGATCTCCAGCATCTGCAGACCTCACTTTCTCCTCGAAGACAATACCAGTTATACAATTGGCATTAGAAAGATAAAATTAAAATGAAAAAAACATTAATTAATCAATTTTTAAATATAGTGCAAATAACTATATGCGTAAATACAGTCTATAGTGCAGTGATGATCAAAGTATTTACAAGTAGTCCGAGTTGTCATACATGATAAATTACGATACCCAATGTTGGTTGAGCAGGGTTCTCTGTGATTGCCTACTCAACATCATTTTTATATTTAAGACCTCAGTGAGTTCCCATTGCCACTTAAAAACTTTAACTGCGAGGATTGTTATATATATTAAAGCAAATAGAATGAACAATACAGCAAGGTGTGATAGGAGACACACCAAAGAGTGGATTTGCGCATTTAGCCATCCCACCAATTGGTGACTTCAATTTTTTTAATGTCTTTTTTTTAACTTGCTCTGCCTGTTGACTACAGCAGTGAAACTTTTGTGTGTATGAGCCAATTATGTCTGAACCTTTCAGAAGTTTTCTAATAGGATTTCAATACTTCTGTTATATTTTTCCAAATATTCCCCAAAGTCTGTAAGAGTTCATCATCACTGATATTGACAAAAATCTCACTCTTCCTGTGAATGTCTGTGAGTTCAATGAAGCTAATCGTGGCTGGTAGATGGGGCCTAATGAAGGAAGTGTTGCAGATGTCACAGGAGAAGGTTCCATGCTGGTAATGTTTTTGGGAATTTTTTGTACAATATTCTCTCTTTCCTCTCTATACTATTCTGATGATGTCAGTGTCTAGGATCCGGATTTCTATGATACAGCTTAAACTAGTGCTTGTCCACATTCTGCACAGGTATGTTTATTTGAATACACAGGATAAGGGCACATATTTGTTTGATTTGCTGACATGCATCCAGAGTGGTACTTGCAAGCCTTACCCCCTTTTCAGAGTTGAAGTGTGCGATGCTGAAAAAGCACAGTTGATCAGGCAGCATCCGAGGAGAAGGAGAACCGACGTTTTGGGAATAAGCCATTCATTAGGAATGAGACTTGTAGTCCAAGGGGGCTGAGAGATAAATGGGAGTGGGGGGAAGGGGAGACTGGGAGGAAGATAGCTGGGAATGTGATAGGTAGATGAAGGTGGGGGTGAATGTGATCGGAAGTTGGAAGATTGGGACTGGGTTAAGGTGGGGGGGTGGAAATGGGGAAACTGGTGAAATCCACCTTGATGCCATGTGATTGGAGGGTGCCAAGGCGGAAGATCTCCAATCGAACATCTTGGAAGACTTCTCGCACCATTGCCAAGTGTTGGCTGCCCTGATTCTACATTACTTCCCCTGGAGCATCTTGCCAATTGTCTTGGTTCATTTTATCCCAGGCCTGTTTAAATTGTTGGGTTAAAATCCTGAGTTTATTATCCAAATTAGTCAAATGAAAAAAATTGACTGTGGACACTCCTGCTCTGTAAGCTGTCTCTTTTACTGTGCCTTGCTGCCATGGGTCTGGCCTTACCCATATCAATTCCCATTTTCCATCTCAATAATCTACATGTTAAATATAGGTACAGTTTGATACCAATTTGTGGTGGATGTTGTCAGACAGGATTTTGCCTGTGTATTTTAAAACTCAACCTACTATGCTGTCCTAAGATAGAGTTCAGCAAGTATGATGGGGTGCTCTTGTAGCTGGTTTTGGTCTGTTCCGTGTTTCATATACTGGGTGTTTTTAAGGGCACCTTGGATTTAGCTTCAATCCTTTCTCCAGGTCAATGACCAACTATCCCAATTCAGTGCACCTATTGTGGAGTCACTCGTGGGTTTGACACTTACATTACAAAGCCTTGAGCTCCCATTTATTCTCCTGTATACTGCTCACTGATTCTTATATCCATACATTGCCACCACCACCACCTTTTCAAGGGCAAGAAGGGACCGGCAATAAATGCTGGCTTGCCAGTGACGCCCACATGCCATGAAAAATTTTTTAAAATGATGATTTTTATTCAAAAATGGACAGACCCAGAGAATACAATCATTGCACTTGGCCACTGTGGCAGAAGTGAACTGCACAGAACCAGGGAATTCATAATGTGGAGATGCCGGTGTTGGACTGGGGTGTACAAAGTTAAAAATGACACAACAGCAGGTTATAGTCCAACAGGTTTATTTGGAAGCACTAGCTTTTGGAGCGCTGCTCCTTCATCAGGTGGTTGTGAAAAATAAGATTGTAAGACACAGAATTCCTCAACCACCTGATGAAGGAGCAGCGCTCCAAAAGCTAGTGCTGCCAAATAAATCTGTTGGACTATAACCTGGTGTGTGGTTTTTAACTTAGAACCAGGGTAGACCTACTAATGTGCTGTTGACGTATGCTCCTTGATTGTGTCTTTTCTTCTGTTTTAATTTTGTCCTTTAAGAATCGGTTCCTCTTAATTGCCCTTTTTATTCTAAAATTGACATTTTTGCAGAGGTATGGATGTCTCCTCACTAGAATTTCAGGGATTTCACACAAAGTTTGGAGTTGGAGAGGGTTGGTACATTGGCACCTTTGAGATAAGTTTAATGAATGAAAAATTATTTTACGTTCACAAGCACCAGAGTGGTGCCATGGGAATGATGATGAGAATAATGAGAAGACAACATGGCTGAAATTTTAAAAACTTCATGAATTGTGCAGATGTAAAGACCATGATGTGAAATTATAAAAATGAAAAATGATGGCAGAGGTTCGCAGACTCCAGAGAGTCTGGGGAGTGATATAGGTGCTGGAACAGTTACAGAGAAGGCCTGACAGATGGGCAGTGATAGATGGTTACCAACCATACTGTACCATGATGAGGCAGTGTTGATAATCGATAACAATTATACTTGGGTGGTATAATTACAGGCTGTGAGTACAGGAGTCTTGTGTGACCTAGTAGGATACCTGTTTAGAGATTGTGGATATGAATGACCAGATAAAAGACAAACTGAGACCACAGTCTTGCTATTTCATTGAGTCCCCCCCATTTTGGTTCGGCACAAATGGGCCCTTGAGATCACTTGACACTGATAGGGTTCCTCATTGTAGCACAAGTTGTCTGCCAGGAAGTTGGGCAGATTGGTATATTTAGCCATAATATCGTGGCCCTGCAGCATTAGGCTCCAGTATGCTATACAGTTTTGGCTTTTAACTTGGCCGCTCAAAAAAGTTGGGTAGAAGTGTTTTCTGTGAGGATTTAGGCCAATGAAATTTGGCAAAGTGGTTCACCAACCAGATTATAGACAACAACTCACACACAGAGAAGCCCAGTACTGGGGAAAGAAGCAGGGAGACATAGGCTACAGGACTGAGGCTGTTTTGATGCTGTTGGAGGAGCAGGAATGTGAATGTTGTACGTTTGGCTGTTACTTCCAAGGCAAAGGATAGGTCTGGGCTGGATACTTGCATTTGCATTTATAGACTACTGAGATTTTATGATTCTATGGTGTATGTTCGTGATTTGGAACTGTTCAATTAAGGTGGCAGGGTGGCTTAGCAGTTAGCACTGCTGCCTCACAATGCCAGGGACATGGGTTTGTTTCCACCCTTGGGTAACTGTCTGTGTGCAGTTTCCACCAGGTGCTTAGGTTTCCACCCATACTCCAAAGATGAGCAGGCTAGGTGGATTAGCCAGTTACAGGGAAGGGTTGGGTGTGGCTGGGATGCTCTTCGGAGGGTAGGTGTGGACTCAATAGGCCAAATTACCACTTACACACTGTAGGGATTCTGTGAGATATTGTAAATTGAAAACATCAAGACATGTATGGAGTATCATATTGATATCTATTTGCTGGGTAATTGACCCCATCATTGGGGAGGCAGCAACATCCTGGAATTATGTTTAAGGCCACAATCATGGCTGTCTTCTCTGAACTAAAATTCTCCCATCAATACTGCCTTTCTATTCTTCTTCCTCCCGTCCTGTACAGTTCAGTAAGCTATCATGTCTTTTATGGATGAAGGGCTCCGGCCCAAAACATTGATTTTCCTGCTCCTCAGATGCTGCCTGACCTGCTGTGTTTTTCCAGCAACACACTCTCAATTTTGATCTCCAGCATCTGCAGACCTCACTGTCTCTATGTCTCTTGTGGACCTCTATACTAATGCCTTGAATTGCCTGACATTTAATCCTTCCCTACCTGTACGTTTGCTCCTAGCCTGTAGTATGACCACCCCTCTGAATGTATTATCCATATAACTGTCTGCCTCAATGATGAAGATCAGTGATTCTAGTTGCTGCTAGAGCTCTAAAACACAGCAACAACTCTCCATCTGCCCTTCTCATTTCCCAACCCTGTTACATCTACAGTCATATAATGAACAACATACTCTGTGACTGCTTCTATGATACATTTATCAACCTCTTTCTTCTGTACCTTTCCATCTCATCCTCTTCAAATGCTTTTCCTTTCAGCAGGCTACTCTTACACGTTTCCAATTGTATCTACCGATAGTCGGGCTATCTCCATCAACACCCTTATGTTACATTCTTTAGATTGACCCAAGGATCTATCCCTCAATTTTCTCCCTGCTGTAGAAGGTCCATGGTGACACCATCCACAATTATAGGATGAACATCTAAAAATATGTCACACACTTACTCTACTTTAATATTGTAAAGTGGCTCCCTGACATGCCAAAAAATTAAAATTCTTACCCTTGCCATTAAGTTCCTCAATGACCTCATCCTATCATTCCTCCCTGATATTCTCCAGTCTGAAATTGACTCTCTTCCCACACCCTACTCCTTTGACTAGTCTCATGTGGAACCTAATCTTCCTTTGTTCCATCTTTAACCACAGAGTTTTGTTTAACATGGATTCTATTTTCAGGAACTTCATCACTGATTGCTTTGCCTTTCTTCCTTTATGCTTTTCCTCTTTGAAAATCTCTTAAAACCAACTTCTTTGATCAGATATTCAATTCCTTATCTTAATTTCCTAATCTTTACATTATTATCTTGACACCTGTTGCCTATGAATCACAATGAGATATTATTTAGGATTTGAAAATAAATAATGGAATGGCAAAGCAGAATGATTAACAAGAATTAATCTCATATAAACTTCAGTGTACAAAGAAAAATAAAAGGGAAATATTGTATTAAGAGAGAGGGAAAGGCACAAACAGGAAAAGTTAAGATAAAAAGTGGTACTTTAATAAATCTCCTTTAAAAAAAATCAGAGTATAAAAGAAATTATCCATACTTGTAATAGTTAATTGCCAGTGCCAGAAAGTTGATTAACAATAAATGAAAATTATAACCTTGTTAATGATCCTTACACTACCCTAAATATCTGTGGTTAATTTAGTTCATATCCACCATACAAATACAGTCATTTTGTCATGTTTAGTGGATGGTAATGGTGAAGTGGTGGGTGTCTTTTTAGTGCAGCTGATAGCAGAGCAATGCAATGCTGACAGCAAAGCCTGGATATTTGCATTTATCTGCACAGCTACTTCTCACCTAATATCTGTATCACTTATGCATAAATAATTCAACAAACTTGTGATCTTGACATCATATTTTGGTCCATTTATTTGATTAATTGTTTAGTATAGAGGAAATGTTTGAGCTATGCATAACAGACTAATTTCAAGTCCAATCTGTTGACTATATATTTTGAAGACTATTGCAAATTTTCACAAAAACAAATCGAGTATTTTGATTCAGGATCTGCTTGTATGAGGTTCTGTAACACTAATTCACCAAGCAGATTGATCCATTTTGTTTATTTTTAGAAGAAACTAAGTGGTAACTTGTGAGTACACCATACAGATCTGTTTCAGTCTCCTCAATCAAGTATTATTTATATGCTGATAATTATTATTCTGCTTTGTCACTCTTTAGGTGTTCTGAGCTTATCTCATCAGCAAAAGCAAAGCAGAACAGATGTCTTGGTTCTAAGATATATTGGAAATGTTCATTTCTGGTCTCCTAGAGAATTGTTTTGAAATCAAAATTCACTATGAATTCACCCAGGATTGTAAAATTCCTTTTGAGCTAAGATTATGTCATGAAAAATTGAAAACAAATTTCTCTGTATCTTATTAAACACCACATATTTACTTTTCACATCCTACCTATCCCATAGATTTTTTTATGCTGTTAGTGCCAAATTTGTCCAATTATAAAACATTGTGCTTTTTTTATAATTGGTTTGCCTATGCAAATGTATCACAATGATTATGCAATCAGGTAGCGATGGAACAGATTTGTGAGTATATTCTCACAGCTTTATTCATATTGTATTTGAATTGATGTAATTCTTCCCTGTGGAGAAACATTATCCATTTATTTTCCTGTAATTCATCTCTGCTAGGAGATTATATGACTTTGAGTGGCTGGCAACTATATATGCTATGCTCTATGGCTATCACACTTGTAGTAAAACCAGTTTACATTCAAGCAGGAGCGATTTGTTGAGGCAATAGCCTTGTGGTATCATCAATAGAAAATTAATTCAGAATCTCAGCACTTGTTCTGGGGACCCAGGCTCAACTACCACTGTGGCAGCAAGTTGAATTTGAATTCAATAAAGAATCTGGAATTAAGGGTCTAATGATGATTGTCATTGTTGATTGTCGGAAAAATCCAACTCGTTCACTAATGTGGTTAGGGAAGAAAATCTGTCATCCTTACCTAGTCTGATCCACATGTGACTCCAGACCCACAGCAATGCAGTGACTCTGGGCAATGAGGGATGGACAATAAATGCTGGCCTAGCCAGAGGATAGACAAAAAGTGAGTGTATATTAATAGCCTTCATTGAAAGTATTATCTACAAGTATTGGTAAGATTGTACATTTCTATAATCCTACAAATTTGAGTCCCAGTTTGGTGTGACCAGACATCACTATAGCATAGCTCCTCAGGTCCATGCTCAATGGTTAATCTAAGACTAAAATCTACTGGATGTAGGTTTGCTCGCTGAGATGGAAGGTTCGTTTTCAGACGTTTTGTTACCATACTAGGTAACATCATCAGTGAGCCTCCGAATGAAGCACTAGTATCATGGCCCACTTTCTAATTATGTGTTTAGGGTTCCTTGAATGGGTGATGTCATTTCCTATGGTGATGTCATTTCCAGTGGTGGTGCCATTTCCTGTTCTTTTTCTCAGGGGCTGGTAAATGGAATCCAAGTCAATGTATTTGTTGATAGAGTTCTGGTTGGAATGCCATGCTTCTAGGAATTCTTGTGCGAATCACTGTTTGGCTTGTCCTAGGATGGATGTGTTGTCCCAATTGAAGTGGTGTCCTTCCTCATCTGTATGTAAGGATACTAGTGGAGAGTGGGTCATGTCTTTTTTTTTGGCCAGTTGATATTCATGTATCCTGGTGGCTAGTTTTCTACCAGATTGTCCAATGTAGTGTCTATTACAGTTCTTGCACGGTATTATGTAAATGACATTAGTTTTGCTTGTTGTCTGTATAGGGTCTTTCAAGTTCATTTGGTGTGTTGTGGCAATGACTGCCAGACTACTCAGACCTCTTGGCATCATGGTAGCCCACAAACACACTAAAACAGCAGCTAATGAACTTGAAAGATCCTATACAGGCAACAAGCAAAACTCATGTTATTTACCAAATACCTTGCCAGAATGGCAGTCCAACTGAAAATCTATCAACAAATACATTGACTTTGATCCCCTTTAACCAACCTCTGAAAAAAGAACAGGAAATGACACTACCACAGGAAATGATGTCACCCACCCAAGGAAACCCAAACACATAAATAGAAAGCAGGCTATGCCACCAGTGCTTCATCCGGAGGCTCACTGTTGATGTTACCTAGTATGGTGACGAAATGTCTGAATACGAACCTTCCAGCTCAGCGATCAAACTTACATCCAGAACCTCAACCTGAGATACAAATCTTCTCAAAACTCACTAACTAAAATCCACATCCCTCCCAATTAATTCAAATCCTGCTCACCTCAGGTCTCTTTTGCCTCAGGCATTGAATTCCAATGTCTTGAAGGACATATAAGCAGTGTGTGCTCCTTTGTCATTTCTCTGGAAGGTGGATATATAAGTGGAGTTGAATGATTGCTTCTCACAGCTTTTAAGATTATGAAGATCTGAATGGAATAACGGTGAGACAAATCAAGGGAAAACACCTTGAAGAGAGTTCAAATGATCATAGTGCCTTGTAAAGGAAGACAATTAACTGAATTATCTTTCTCATATTCTTTAGCTTTGCACTGTGGTACAGAGCTGAATCTATGGATGAAAGAAAGAATAAAGAACATTCTAAAGACAATTCCAGAGATGAGGAATCATGGATTTTCCTACTATTCTTAGAATAGTAATTTCACTTTCTGTGGACATTAGTATCAGGTTGCTTCAGCATGAGGTTGCTCTTCTGCAGACATCTTCAGAACAAAAATAGAAGTATATTATTGTCAATAAGAATTTCTGGGCTAGAATCTAAGAAATTTCAATTGTTTCCTGGTCAGCTGGAAATGTCAACATCAGCATCAGACAATTTCTGGATGAGAGCTCATTGATGATAGAAAAAACAACTCATGTGGGTACTTGTTCAGAGATTGGTTCTATAGCCTGATTTATAGCCTGTTTCATTGCTAAGAGATTGGGCTTTTAGGTCAGCAGTCTCTTTTAGTAATTAGACTTCTCCAAATCTTGTTGAATTTCTTTATGTTCAAGCTCATTTTGATGCTCAATTTTAAGCTTTTCGAAGGTAATTCATAGCTGTAGAATTTCTGTAATTTGGGCATCAGCTGCTTAACTGAAACAAATGTTGAGTTCTTCCATGGTTTGCTAATATAGTTTGGATGTCAAATACATTTGGCTTTATTATATGTGAATAATCTAAGAATGTTCAATGTTAGTTTTATTCAGTTTGGAGTTAAGAGTCTCATTTTCCCTTGATAGTTTTTCATTAGCCATTTGAAATGATTGGTGATTCTCACAGGTGGGCTCAGTGGAAAACATCCTTTGCTCAGCTTTTTCAACAAAAGGATGAAATTCCTCAAAACAGATGGCAGAGACTTCACCATCAGTGCCACTACTGTCAGAGTGTGGTGAGATCCAGGACCTCTTGGAGTATTGTAATCAGTTTTGGGCCCCATATCTCAGGAAGGATGTTCCTGGGATGTGATCAGAGGATGTTCATGAGAATGGTCCCAGGAATGAAAAGTGCAACACATGAGGGACGTTTGAGGACTCTGGGTTTATTCTCCATGGAGTTTAGAAGGATATGGGGGGAGCTAATCGAAACATGCAGAATACTGAATGACCTGGACAGAGTGGATGTTGGGAACATGTTTCCATTAATATGAAAGACTAGGACCACAGGGCATAGCCTCAGAGTAAAGGGATGACCTTTTAGAATGGAGATGAGGAGAAACTTGGTCAGCTAGAGAGTGGTGAATCTATGGAATTCATTCCGCAGAAGGCTGTGAAGGCTAGGTCATTGGGTTTATTTAAGACTGAGACAGATAGGTTCTTGAGGATCAAGGGGATCAAGGGTTACGGGGAGAAAATGGGAGAATGGAGTTGAGAAACTTATCACCATGATTGAATGGTGAGCAGACCCAGTGGGCTGAATGGCCTAATACGGTCTTATGGTCTCTTCATCCAATAGATCATCTGCCCCTGTAGTGGCATAATTCTCATCCACGCTGTCCTGAAAGAGAAGACAGAGGTCCAGAACTTCATTATTCAGCTGGGTGCCGTCAATCTAGATATATCCATTTCCAATTTTCCCAGTTATTTTTCAAAGACAAGTGAAAGATCAACAATAGCCTCTATTGGTCCTAAAGATGCTGATCAATCAAAAAGTCCTACTGACTAGGTAATAAGTCAACTTCAATCTTTGCTGCAGCTGGTGAACAAAAATGATTCGATGTTTCATTTACAATGTTAAGTGAATTACTTACAGGATATCAATGAAAGCATTTGCTATTGCAGCAAAGAATAGCTTGCATCCACCCTTGTGCTCTTATTGTGATTAGTCTTTTACCTTGGTGTTTAACAGAAAATGGTGCAGAAATTGGGTCTTTAATCAGAGGATTTTGTCTGGAAGAATGGATATGCTTGTCACTGTGTCCAACTTTAAAATTAATTTCCTTGCCATTGACCATGACATTTGCATGCCAGGAATTGTGTTGTGTGTCTAGCACTTGTATCCAAGAGGAATGTATCTTGATCTTTGGTAGGATCTACATCTTGGACAGTTGCAGACCGACATGGTACATTGTTAAACTTTTGTGTCACAGCTGGAAATCCTCCATTCCTGCTTTGGGCCTGTTGAACACATCATGTTTACCCAGGTGGCTGGGCAGGGTTTGCACAAGTTTGGAACTTTGCTGTTACAATGTGGACAAAAAAAAAGATAATGGCACTAGCAGCATCCTCTTCCCATTGTGGCTGCTGTCTCACTGGCATATTGACAGAACACTAGTTAACAAACTGGACTGGACTGATTTGGAGTCAGTAGTCTGGCACCATAGAAATTTTCTGTCCCTTTGGATGAAAAGTCTGTTTGCTTGTGAAGTTTAGCCTGTCTGGTGAACTGTACTGTGCATAATAACATAAGGTCTTCTTTGGACTGTTAGAGCTGTTTCCATGTCAGATAAGGCATGCGGGGAACATTTTCAAAATTTGGAGATGCAATACAGACTTGCCACTGGACTTGAATTCATGTACTTGCTTATTGCTTGCTCTAACTCTGTAGGTCTGGTCACCATTGCTACTGTGTAGTAAAATCAGGTCTCCTCTCAGATGAACATTAGCAGGCTATATTGAACATAACTATATTTCGTAGGGCACCGTTAGAACACTCCAAACTCAGTTCCAGTTCCATATGATCCGACATCACTATAATGTAGCTCCTTATACATTTGCTCTATAGCTACTTTTAGAATGAACTTATAATTAACTTGTTACTCCAGAAAAACTGTGTAGGACAGACTGGTAGATCTTTCTCAGTCTCTCATTTTTGTTTGTTTATGGGACATCTTAGTAGGACATGCTGGAATGCAATTGTAAAATGTAAACACTTTAGATTAGATTAGATTACTTACAGATTAGATTACTTACAGTGTGGAAACAGGCCCTTCGGCCCAACAATCCACACCGACCCGCCGAAGCGCAATCCACCCAGACCCATTCCCCTACACCTAACACTACGGGCAATTTAGCATGACCAATTCACCTAACCCGCACATTTTTGGACTGTGGGAGGAAACCGGAACACCCAGAGAAAACCCAGGCAGACAGAGGGAGAATGTGCAGGGGAATTTAATTATGGGGAAAAACATTTGATAGAAACGCGGCAAAAGGAATTCAACTGATCTGATCGTTTATTACTTAGAATTAGTTCAGAATTAGATTTTTTGTTTAAAATAGCTGTATAAGGAGTGACGCTATTGTAACAGAGTTGGGGTCTAGTGCCCTTTTTCTTTACCTAATCTCAAGATGTATTTACATTTTCGAGCAGGTCTCAGATGAGATATACATTTCCTCCCCTCAGCCTTGAAATTTCCTTCATGTGGAATTGTGGAACTGAGGGATACAGATCTTTCCTCTTCCAAGCTCTGAGGAAGAAATTCCTCTCAGTGCTGCAGAAGGGGGAGGGTCAAAGAATCCTTTACCCTACCAAACCCATTCAGAATGTGGCTGGGTTATATTAGGCTTCATATTCCCTTTCAGTCTACTTTCAGGTCCAATAATTTCTCTCATTAGACTCAGTAGAGAAGGTATTCTTTCAACTGGGACATGCAAAACCAGGATGTTCTGCTTGTTTGTGTCAATTGAACATGTTGCTCTGAAATCATGGATACTGTGGTGAGAACTTAGAGTTAATTTTAACCTGCTGAAAAAAACACAAATGTGCCAGTAACAGCCACAAAATGATTTTGGACAATGCTTTAATTGTTGCTGTTTTTACAGTGGCCGACTGCTAGATGGCTAATGTGCCTGCATGTTTTAAGTGATAGATCTCTGTTAATGTATAAATAGGGATCAGATGGCAGGTTTTAGGATTGAGTGGGTCAAAGTGAACACTGACGACTGTCTACAGACGTAAAAATAATATGGTGCGCTGATTATATAGGGTGATCTTATTTTATGATTGCAACTTCTCTCTGCTTAACCTTATACCTTACTGCAGTGGAACTCAACTCAAAGGATAGCACCTTATTTTACCAACAGACATATTGCAGCCTTTTGGTTTGTATGTTCAATAGCTTGAGATTAATCCAGATGTTAATGTTAACATTTTCCTTTTCACAAGGTGGAAAACTTCAGCTGACCTAAAACTGCCAAAAATTGAAAAAAAAATCTGAATTTCTGCCTTGTTGATGTCAACCTCTAGTCATTATCATCTTTTGATACTAGCTCACAAAAACTTATTGAAAGATCTTACTTCTTGTGGTATATAAATACCTATATGAAATAATGAGCATTATTTCCAAAATTAATAGGGAGAGATGGCGACTATCCAATCATCCTGAAATTATAACCATGGTCAAACCAGATATGTTATTGCTATGTTATATATTTGATTTTGAAATTACTTTCCAACAATTGTATGCACATTTGTTACACATACATCAGTCTTCAAATAGTAAGTGCTGTATTTTTACTCATACTTCATCATCTCTACGGAAACAGCTGCAATAAAACTTGTTAATATAGTATAAGTATTGGTTGCAAGAACATCCCAGAAGATGGGATGTTTACCCAGAGTTAGGGAATATTCCTGAAATGTTTGCAGATTTATCCTCAAGTATGAGATTCATCATGTTTTCACTACACTTTTCTAACCAAAAGTGACACCGCAGATAAAAGTGTCTGTCAGCATCTCACTCTAGTGTGATGTTTCTGGTGGAAATATTGAACTAGAAGTGTATGAGCCAAGTTAGGTTTTCCAAGAAAATTAATGAGTTTGTCACACCCCTCAGAGCCAGAATTTGAACCATGTGTTACTTTAAAATACGTTGCATTCTGAATGTATTCTGCAGTTCTGCATTTCAAACGTCATTGAAATAGAGCAGAAATCAGATCAATAATGAAATCAAAGAACTGTGGATGCTGGTAATCTGAAGTAAAGACAGAAAGTACTGGAGAGACTCAGCAGATCTAGCAGCATCTGTAGAGAGAACAGAGTGAATGTTTTGAGTCCTGTAACCCTTTGTCAGAACTGAAAATAGCTAAGACAGGATGGTATTCTTGCTGGTCAGCATCAACCTCTAGAGATGGTATTTCAATGAACCCTGATTTACTAGGTAGTGAGTTGACTTCAACCTCTGCTACAACTGTTGAATAAAAAAGACAGTGCAATTTGGGGATAACATACAGCATATCATTAGTCTGTCTCTGTTTGTGGGAGAGGATAGTTTACATCTGTTCCTGTGCTGTTACAGTGAGTCTTCCTGCACTGGAAGTTTAATGGGGAATGGTTGGAAAATTGTGGCTTCAAGCATGGAATTGAATTTGAAATAAAGGATGCATTTGACTTTATGTCCAATTTAAATTTTATTTCTTTCCATGATATCTGTATGCCAGAAATCATCTTGTTGATCCATTACTTCCTCCAGAAAAAATATCTGCATTTCCTCAGAAGAGTTCTGGGACAAAGACAACCCAAAGTGGCTAGTTTTCACACTTTCATGTTATGAATGAAAATTTCATATTCTGCTTCAGCATACCTGCTGAAAATGGCCTTTCCTGTGTATGCAATGCATTCATGTTAATGGCTATTTGATTTGGTGCCTATATGAAGCTTTTTTGCCACAATGTGTGAAATTATTACTTATTAATATATTAGATTGAACTGAGTCAGTGTTAATAGTCAAGTTCCAGGGAAATTCTATGTCCCCTCAGCTACTCATCTGTTTTGTTTGCGAAATTCAGCTTGTTCAGTGAATGACACTACATCTTCATTGACTGTAAAAATTTCATAGAGCTTCATCCAGTACACACACAAAATGCAGTCCCATAAAAGTTCAACTTTCAAAGTTCGATATTGGTCATTACCTGGAGATGGTGATACATAATGTCTATGAAATAATCAATAGATTTACATGCCCCTTGTTGCACTGATTAATTTTTGCTTGGTCCACGATAGGATTCAACTTTATACTAAAATAGGGATCAAAAATCTGAATTAACTTATTTTATTTTGCAGTGTCTTCTTCTATTTCTTTTCTGACAAGAATGGCATTGGTACTGTTAGCAAAAGCATAAAGGATGCATTGACCTATTCTTTGCTTGGCTTTAAATGAGACGTGAAGCAATGCAGTATCAGCTAAACCATTGACACTAGTTTTGCATTTCTGCCTATTTCCATGTGTTTTCTTTTCTGTATGATTTTCTTGCACTGTAAAGACCTCTTGTTGATTACCTGCTGTGGTTGACTCATTTGTTTGAAACAGTTTCCCTGTTCCTTGCTATGGTTTCCCTCATCATGGTGTAGTGATTAGGTTGGCCTTGAACTCCTTTGTCCAATATATTGACATTGGGCTGCATTCCAGGCTTTCTAACCTTTTCACTGGTCAGAAGGTTGCGCTGGCCTCATTCGTTACTGTACTGCCACTCGGCTCCAGCTCAGATGCAGTTTGCCTCCTGCCTTCAGTTCATGGGTCAGGGTACTGTTGTTAGCATGAATTACTATTAGGTCAACACTCAAATGACTGAACATTAACAGACTTTATTTCGGATAAATGTATGCAAGGGGTGGGAAGAAATGGCATTTCTGGAATCCAACATAATCATGTCGCTATTCCACGTAATCTAACATGACATCAGAATTAAACTCAGTGGACCACCTGGCATTGAACTTGGCACCAGAAATGACAAGGAAATTTCAGCCCTGTCAATGACCTCCTTATTAACATCTGGGAGCTATTGAAAGTTAGGAGAACGTTTTCACAGATAAGCCAAACAACAGACTCATGAATCACTTGGCAGAAAATGTCCTCGACATCACCAAAACATTCTTGGATCTGTCCTATCTCATCACCAGGGCAAATCCACCAAAGGTGGCGGTACAATGGTATACAGCTGAATGGGATTGCCTTGGGAGTCCTCAACATTGACTTCAGACTCATGAAGTTTCATGATTTCAGGTCAAACTTGTGCATGGGAATTTCCTGCTGATTACTAGCCAAGCCTCTCAGCTGGTAAATCAGCATTTCCTCCAGGCTACACACCACTTAAAGGAAGCACTGAAGTTGGTGGGAACAGAATTTACTCTGGGTGGGGCAATTCAATGGTCATCACCAAGATGGGCTCACTAGCATCTCTATGAACCATGCTGATCAAGTCCTAAAGGAAAAAATTGCTAGACTGCCTCCACACAGTATGATAAAGGAATCAAAGGGAAGGAAAAAAAATCTACTTGACCTCCTTTACACCAAGCTGTGTGCCCCAGAAACATCTGTCCATGATAGTATCAGTAAGAGTGACCATGGCACATTTCTTGTGGAGACAAAGTCCTATCTTCAGAATAAGGAAACCCTCCAACATGTGTGACATTATCCATAAGGATCTGTGGGCCAACAGCAGCAGCAGTCAAGTTTTACTGAACACCAATCTGCAACTTCATTGCCCAGCTTATCTCCCACTCTACCACTACAAGCAAGCCAGTGGTTCAACCCCCTACTTCAATAAAGATTGCAGCAGGACACCCTGAGGACAGCACCAACAAGATGAAAAATGAGATGGCAATCTAGTGAGGCTACAATACAATACTTCTGTGCTAAACAGTGTAAGCAGCAAATGACAAAGCTAAGCAATTCCATAACAAAAAGATTCAATTTAAGCCTGTACACCATCTACAAGGAACATGAGTTGAAAAATGTGGTGCTGGAAATACACAGCAGGCCAGGCAGCATCCGAGGAGCAGGAAAATCGACATTTCGGGCATAAGCCCTTCTTCAGGAATGAGTCATCCTTCTAGCCAGCCTACCCCAAATCCCATGTGATTTTAGTTTTTGTACCAATCTGCCATGTGAAAGGGTGGGGGGGAGGGAATTTGGGGGAGGGGTGCTGGGAATACGATAGGTGGAAGGAGGTGAGGGTGAGGGTGATCGGCCGGAGAGGGGGTGGGGGTGGAGAGGTTGGGAAGAAGATTACAGGTCAAGAGGGCGGTGCTGAATCCGGGGGTTGGGACTGAGATAAGGTGCGGGGAGGGGAAATTAGAAAGCTGGAGAAATCTACACTCATCCCGTGTGGTTGGAGGGTTCCTAGGCGAAAGATGAGGCGCTCTCGTTCCAGGCGTCGTGTGGCCATGGTCTGGCGATGGAGGAGGCCAAGGACCTGCATGTCATTGGCAGAGTGGGAGGGGGTTAAAGTGTTCAGCCACGGGGCGGTTGGGTTGGTTGGTGCGGGTGTCCCAGAGGTATTCCCTGAAACGTTCCGCAACTAGGTGGCCTGTCTTCCCAATGTAGAGGAGACCACATCAGGTGCAGCGGATACAGTAAATGATGTGTGTGGAGGTGCAGGTGAATTTGTGATGGATATGGGACGCATATCCCATTTTTAAACAAAATAAATTATGGGAATGTGGATGGTGCTGGCCAGCAGTTATTTCCCATCTCTAATTGACCTTGAGAAGGTGTTGGACGCCTGCATTCTTGAACAGTGCTGTTAGGTAGGGAGTTCCTGCATCAAATGGACTGCACGGGATCAAGAATAGAGCTCACTCTCACCTTCTGAAGAACAATTAGGGATAGGCAATAAACGCTGGCCCAGTCAGAAGCCCACATCCCATATACCAAAAAAAAACACCTTTTGCCAGAGTTCCTTTTACACAGTAGCCAATCTAAGAGTAAGGATATTGTTAATCATTTACTTTACATAAGAAGCACCTGTTTCTATGTGAAAATATAAACAAAGATGAAGTGGTCACATATGATCACATCTTGTGCAAAGTGTCTAGAATTATTGCTCATGAAGAGGTAAGAAAAGAAATGATGCAGTGATCGATACATGCCAAGAAAGAATAAAGTGCAGTTTAAAGAAGGCAAGAGAAGTGCTCCACTGGCCAAACTTGAGCAAGGAGTGTCGGACAACATCACCCAAAACAGTGCTTGCAACGAATATAAAGGTAAGCAAGTTAAAGAGCTGTTCATGGCTCAATGCATGCAAGCCAGGCAATGGATGATGGTTGAAATAGATCTTGCAACTATCGCTAATTCTTTCATCACAGTCAACTAATGTTCAAGATACTGGGATAAATCAGCTGACGTTGATGACTATGAATGAGGTTGTCGAATTCTTGAAGGTACATTTCAGTTGTCCTTGCACTCCTGACCTTGTGATGAGTGACAATGGACCTCAGTTCACAACTGAAAACTTCAACCATGTTGTGAATGATTGAGAAATTCCACACTCCACATCATCTCGTCATGATCTCTTGTCAAATAGAAAGGCTGAGGCAACAGTGAAAATTGCCAAAGAAATGATCAAAATATTAATAAAAGATTTATTAGATCCAGCACAGATATATACAAGACAATTTTTCAATGGGCAATTCACCTACTGAAGGGATGGAAAATACTGCAGACCAATGACTTAATGTCATGCTGCACTAAACCTACACTTCCAGTAGATAACAAAACTATTGAAGGCAGAAATAGTAACAGGAGAGAATAAGATCAATGCCAAATGACAGAATACCAAATGCTACTTGGATAAAGTAACATTGTTTAGCGGAATTGTTGCTACAATTGGGAGTTGGAGATCAGGTGAAAGTGCAAACACTCAATGTACTCAACAAAATTCAACCCACCTGTCAACTTGAAACCTGTGTAGTAAAGTTGTCACATCAATCATGCAGTGTGGAATTGAACAACCAGATCTGATGTTGGAACCGTAGACATACATGTATAACAGAGGAGCTGTTACTGTATAGCAGGCAGCTGATGAGGTAGATTTGTTTTCGGCAACTATAAAAGGAAACGAAATACCATCAATTCCTCAATGAATGAAATGGACCAATGGCAACAGTTACCACATCAATAACATGCAATTCATTTGCCAGAGAGACGTTATCAGCCAGATCTAGGAGACACTGGATGAGCAGTCAAAAATAACTTGCACATGTTCCACCAGATGGCCTGGTCACTTTAGATTAAAGATTATGACTGGAATCTTAGGGTTTTTGGTAAAGTGTGAGTTACACTGAGTTTGGTGGAATCATTCTTTCCATGAGGCAATGGGTGTCTTACCATATCTTACCAAACTCATCACTAAATGCATAATGAGCCATCTTGGTGAGAATCATATCCAATCTTTGCCTTATTGTACCAAGTGCCATTCCCAGGCATCCTGGAATTGACTGACATGACTGGTGTGGACTTTGTCTTTAAAAATATGTTGTGTGCTTGGACAAGTCCAGCTGGTTCCTGACATTTTCTCCAGACCTGGCTAACAGGGAAAGATTAGTGCCTAGCATTGTTAGCACAACCCTAGAGCTTTTGTAGGATGGAGTGGTGCACAGGTGAGACTTCCTGTTTTCCTAGGATGAGCAGTGGAGCACACAACACTAGAACATGCTATCCTGGTTTGAGGTACTCACCATCTGGAGGAATTCTCTGCAGAGGCTCAACACCAGCCATCAGACACTTCTTCTTACCTCCCTCTGGACCATGACCCCACATCCGAACAGCAAGCCATTGTCCTCAACCTCATTACCTCCGGAGATCTTCCCCGTCACTGCTTCCCACCTAGTGTAGCTGCTCCTTTTAACACAGCACCCTGCTCTCATGCCCACATGTCTGTGGGCATGCGGCTGTGCTTCAGTGAATCAATCACAGACTGGAGGAACAGCATCTCATCTTCAGACTAGGGTGGTTGAGGTGTTAGAACATAGAACATAGAACATAGAACAATACAGCACAGAACAGGCCCTTCGGCCCACGATGTTGTGCCGAACTTCTAACCTAGATTAAGTACCCATCCATGTACCTATCCAAATGCCGCTTAAAGGTCGCCAATGATTCAGACTCTACCACTCCCACGGGCAGCGCATTCCATGCCCCCACCACTCTCTGGGTAAAGAACCCACCCCTGACATCTCCCCTATACCTTCCACCCTTCACCTTAAATTTATGTCCCCTTGTAACACTCTGTTGTACCCAGGGAAAAAGTTTCTGACTGTCTACTCTATCTATTCCTCTGATCATCTTATAAACCTCTATCAAGTCACCCATCATCCTTCGCCGTTCCAACGAGAAAAGGCCGAGAACTCTCAACCTATCCTCGTACGACTTCCTCTCCATTCCAGGCAAC
The DNA here is from genome assembly GCF_004010195.1 of Chiloscyllium plagiosum. Lineage (NCBI taxonomy): Eukaryota > Metazoa > Chordata > Chondrichthyes > Orectolobiformes > Hemiscylliidae > Chiloscyllium > Chiloscyllium plagiosum. Next base: position 54,266,771 of record NC_057715.1, read on the forward strand.
ATCCTGGTAAATCTTCTCTGCACCCTCTCCAAAGCTTCCACATCTTTCCTAAAGTGAAGCGACCAGAACTGCACACAGTACTCCAACTGTGGCCTAACCAAAGTCCTGTACAGCTGCAACATCACTTCACGACTCTTGAATTCAATCCCTCTGCTAATGAACGATAATACTCCATAGGCCTTCTTACAAACTCTATCCACCTGAGTGACAACCTTCAAAGATCTATGTACATAGACACCAAGATCCCTCTGTTCCTCCACCTGAATAGGAACCCTACCATTAACCCTGTATTCCGCATACTTATTTGTTCTTCCAAAATGGACAACCTCACACTTGGCAGGGTTGAAATCCATCTGCCACTCCTCAGCCCAGCTCTGCATCATATCTAAGTCCCTCTGCAGCCGACAACAGCCCTCCTCACTGTCCACAACTCCAACTATCTTCGTATCATCTGCAAATTTACTGACCCACCCTTCGACTCCCTCATCTAAGTCATGAACAAAAATTACAAACAGCAGAGGACCCAGAACTGATCCCTGCGGAACTCCACATGTAACTGGGCTCCAGGCTGAGTATTTACCATCTACCACCACTCTCTGCCTTCGACCGGTTAGCCAGTTTTCTATCCAATCTCTCCTTCCTAACATCAAGCCAATTGAGTACCCAGTTTGCATGGTCCCCCTGCATTCAATGTGATCGAATCTTCCAGAGCAGCCTATCATGTCGAACCTAATGAAAGGCCTTACTGAAATTTATACAGAGTACGTCTACTGCTCTCTATGTCTACTGATTCAAGAATCTATGCAAAGCCAAGTGCCTACAATTATGTATCCTTGCCGAGAGAGTTTTTGGGGCAATATCTACAGATTTGATCTCCTTTGCAAGGAATAATCTCCTTATCACAAACACAGATGTTTGTACAATGAAATGAGAGGGAGGAAACTGAGTGTTTAATCTGTAGAGCTATGAGAGAATAGAAATGGTTGCACTGAAACTTGATGCTTGGTTGCGATCACTTATTTCCAGAAGAGACATTGATAGGGTGAGAAATTCCATATTTTACCCAGGTTTGATTGGTTTGATTTATTGTCATGTGTACATCAGTACAGGGAAACACTTTATTTATGAGTAATGGAGGCAAATCATAATAAGCGTGGCCAGACAGATCATAGGGTGAAAATAGACTTGTACAGAGTAAGGCATACAGGTCACTCTGCACAGGACGTGCACTAGACAAGATCAACATGAACAAGATCAGCATTATGTGAACTTAGAGAGTCCATTCATCAGTCTAATATGGCTTTCCTAATTGTTCCTAAGCCGTAATTAACTCTCCCCACATTAATAAGCAGTCAGTGTGTGAGCCTGCACTGAATGTCATATTGTTCACAATCCCCAACAGCAGCCACAATACCTTCC
>NC_057715.1:54268289-54284478 GCF_004010195.1 Chiloscyllium plagiosum
CTTCCGACTCAATATACAGTCTCCCACTACTGTCCTTGATCGGACCTACCCTCGTTCTCGTCATTCTCAGGTTTCTCACATGCGCATAAAATGCCTTGGGGTTATCCTTGATCCTATGCGCCAACGATTTTTCATGCCCTCTCTTAGCTCTCCTAATCCTTTTCTTCAGGTCCCTTCTGGCTATCCTGTATCCCTCCACTGCTCTGTCTGAATCCTGTTTCCTCAACCTCCTTCTTCCTCTTTACCAGACATTCAACCTCTCTCGTCAACCAAGGCTCCCTCACACGACCATTTCTTTCCTGCCTGATAGGTACATACATATCATGGACACGTCGTATCTGCTCTTTGAAAAAGTTCCACATTTCCACCACATCCTTCCCTGACAGCCTATGCTCCCAACGTATGCTCCTCAAATCCTGCCTGACAGCAGCGTAATTTCCCTTCCCCCAATTATAAAATCTACCTTGTTGTGCGCACCTATCTCTCTCCATAACCAAGGTGAAAGTTGGTGCCAAGTTTCCAAAATGTAGGTCTTTTGGAGTAAGCAGCAAGTTGAACATGTCAAGAACGGACTTTGATTACCATGTGAAATTTTCCCAGTGACTTGGTTTGTGTGGTGAGTTGAACAGTTAACAAGCCATTTAATAAGCACCAAGGAGCATCAATTGTGAACTCACTGCTTTCTGGTGAGAATCTTATAATGACGCTTGAGCAAACTTGCAGTGAAATATTCACAATGGTAAGGTGACCATCTCACCTGATTCTATCTTTCATCTCACTGTTAACCACATCACTCAGCATCTGGTAAGATTCCATCATACATGTGTGGTGAATATGTCAGGATCAATCAAATTGAACAAACTAAAAAAGAAGAATGTGTCTTGTTGTTCATGTGTATGATTTTCTTTCTAGACTACATATGTTTAATAACTTACAAATAATAGGTTATGCAATTTGTTTATTTTGTTTTATGAAAAGGCAGTATGTTTATAGAAATACCTTACACAGTGTATTTTATTAAGAAGTTGTTCTTTGTTAATAAAAGTATTGGTTCAAATCCAAATTATGTGTCACATGGACACAGTCCTTTGTCTTCAGTGTCACCTTTTCTTCACATGACTGTTTAGAAAAATTGTACAATTAGCAAGCCTCAAACCTGAGCACTTGATAATTCAGGTTACCTATCCTTTAAGATCATTAGGATTTGCGTGCTGAACATTATGTTGTCAGGCCATTATTCTGTAAATGTATCATTTTATAATACTGTGCCCTCAATGGACAACTGCAATTACAGCATCTTGGATCAGAAAATCAGTGTTACAGTGCTGTACATCCACCTCCAAATCATACTCATGGCTTCTTACTGATCACATGTTATTGTTACGTTCCATCTTAAACATTCAATAACAAGACAGCACTCACAGAATAAGCATCAATTGTATAATTTTGATCTTAAGTAGGAAGCAAATTTTTCCAATTTAATTCAAGTGTGCCTGAACTCCTGAGATATGGGACCAGTGAATTAATTAAAGGTATATGCAACATTGGTCTTTTTAAGAAGATAAAGCCAATCCCTACCTCCTCCAGTAACAGAGTTTTTTGCCTCAAGTTTGAGTCTGCTTAATGCTACCTAATATTTCACCTCATGTGACCAAGGTATCTCTGTCCAAACTCCATTGAACTCTTGTAGAGTTAAACATGGCCTAGTATATATAGAGAGGTATCAAAAGGAAGTTAACAGAGCAAATGGAATATGGCAGAACAAATGAAAGCCAACATGTTTTTGAATGATGGATGAAAGTATTCAGTTGAAGCTAGGGAGACTTGGTTCAAGGGTGCATGCAGTTGTCTGTTTTATCTACACTGGAATTTTTTTATATCCTTCTGTTTATGATACACTGCTCATTAAAGAACACTTTCATATTTATGCATGCAGAAGGTATCAGAAAATGTTATAATATGTGTGATCATGAGACTTTTTGGAATAGCTTCAGGATATTTACACTAGTTAGGCTCAGTCAGTTGAACAAGAGGGCGAGATTTGACATGCTTAGCTGATGTGTATCTGAAAAAATGAGAAATTATGCAATTAACCTCGAGACAAGAAATCTCTAAAGGCTGAAATTTTTATTATCTGGTTTATTTCTTTACATAGAGGTCTGACAAGATGTTTAGTAAAGTTTTGGTTGTGAGAATTGGTTGAGAATAGTTCCCGAGGAGAAAGTGAGGTCTGCAGACGCTGGAGATCAAAGCTGAAACTTTATTGCTGGAACAGCACAGCAGGTCAGGCAGCATCCAGGGAACAGGAGATTCGACGTTTCGGGCACATGCCTGAAGAAGGGCATGTGCCCGAAACGTCGAATCTCCTGTTCCCTGGATGCTGCCTGACCTGCTGTGCTGTTCCAGCAATAAAGTTTCAGCTGAGAATAGTTCCCCACAATAGCATGAAATGCTAGATTTTGTAGTTGTATTGATAGGCAGGGATGTATTAGAAATGTGATTGTGTTTATGAGGAGACTGCTGACCCAATGGAAGTTAAGTGAACTCTCATTACTCCCATATGCATTGCATGGCATTGGCTGGAGTCCACTGGCAGGAGCAGTCCTCGATGTAATATTTGAATCGTTATCCATCGATTTTAAGGAACGATTCTGTTTATTACCAGACATTCTTACTTGTGTAATGGAATTCCAGTGACACACCATTCCAATCTCCCTGTGATCCAAAAATTGTTTACACATAAGAATACAGATGAATGAGACAGTGTTGCATAGTTGTGTAGGTATGGTGGACTGTCACTTTAAGAATCCAATTGCTTGATGGAAGACTGGTGTCACTTGCTAATTTGGTCAGATAAATAGTTCTCATTAACCTTGCTGGCAGTAGAGTGAACACTTCCAAAATAAAGTATTTTTTGAAACTTAACACAAAAAGAAATACTGAAGAAGAGAATGGGATTAAAAACTGATGAAGGATCCATTGGACAATCTACCGATTCATAAAAAAAATGAATTTGGTCCCCACAGCAGATCTCAGAAGTGCTTTAATAAAAAGAAGAAAATAAATCAAAACAAGGCCATTGCTGCATCAAAGCATGTAAAATCAGCAAGAAGAAACACCTTAGGGGAGAGATGACATAGAAGAATCTTGTTATGTGCTCCATCTTGTAGAATCACAGAGTAACAAGCACCCTATGCAGAAGGGAACATGTTTTGAGCAGGGGATAGAGTCAGAAAAAGCAGGCAACCTCAGGAATACCTTATATTAAATGGAAAGGTGCAAGTTAGTGCAAAAATGTTGTTGCTTATTATGCCTCACAGGCCTTTCCCATTTTAAAACAAGGCAGAAAACTTTGGAAAATATGATGAAAATACAGAGGATTGGAACTCTCACACCGAGACAATCCAATATTTTATTCGAGCCAACAAAATTGAAGCAGATATAATCATAGAGTCATAGAGACGTACAGCAAGGAAACAGACCCTTCAGTCCAACTCGTCCATGCTGAGCAGATATCCTAACCTAATCTAGTCCCATTTGCCAGCATTTGGCCCATATCTCTCTATACCCTTCCTATTCATATACCCATCCAGATCCCTTTTGAATGTTGTAATTGTACCAGCCTCCACCACTTCCTCTGGCAGCTCATTCTATACACACACCATCCTCTGCATGGAAAAGTTACCCTTTAGGTCCCTTTTATATCTTAGCCCCTCACCATAAACCTATGCTCTCTAGTTCTGAACTCCCCACCCCACCTTGTCTATTTAGCCTAACCATGCCCCTTATAATTTTATAAACCTCTATAATGTCACCCTTTCAGCCTCCGACGCTCCAGGGAAAACAGCCCCAGCTTATTCAACCTCTCTCTATAGCTTAAATCCTCCAACGCTGACAACATCCTTGTAAATCTTTTCTGAAGCTTGAATCTTTCAAGTTTTACAATGTCCTTCCAATAGGAGGGAAAGCAGAATTGCACTCAATATTCCAAAACAGGCCTAACTAGTGTCCTGTACAGCCACAACATGACCTCCCAACTCCTGTACTCAATACTCTAACCAATAAAGGAAAGGATACATATCAGCTTCTTCACTATTCTATCTACCCGTGACTCCACTTTCAAGGAACTATGAGCCTGCACTCCAAGGTCTCTTTGTTTTACAACACTCCCCAGAACCTTACCATTAAGTATACAGGCCCTGCTCTGATTTGCCTTTCCAAAATGCAGCGCCTCATATTTACCTAAATTAAACTCCATCTGCCACTTCTCAGCCCATTGGCCCATCTGATCAAGATCCCATTGTAATCTGAAGTTACCTTCGCTGTGCACTACTCGTCTGCAACTTACTAAGTATGCCTCGCCTTGCGTTCCTTAGTGTTATGGGGGAGAAACATTTAACCTCTGAGGTGTATGGTATAGCCAAAGAAGCCAGGTTTCAAACATTGCGAAGATGTTTCAAACATTATGGGTGGTACAGTGGCTCAGTGGTTAGCACTGCTGCCTCACAGTGCCAGGAACCTTGATTTGATTCCACCTTGAGGCGACTGAATGTGTGGAGTTTGGGTGTTCTCCCTGTGTCTGCGTGGGTTTCCGTTGCGTGCTCCAGTTTCCTCCCATAGTTCAAAGATGTGTAGGTTAGGTGATTGGCCATGCTAAATTGCCCATAGTGTTCAGAGGTGTGCAGGCTAAATGAGTTAGCCATGGGAAATATAGGGGATGGGTCTGGGTGGGATGTTGTTCGGAGGGTTGGTGTGGACCAGTTGGGCTGAATGGCCTATTTCTACACTGTTGGAATTATACTAAAGTCTCTGAAATAGTAGAAATCATACAGAGCCATTTATCAGCAAACTATTGATTATTTCTGAAAGGTTTAGATTCCACAAACACAGCTAGCATGATGATGAAGCTATCTCCCAGTTCATAATAATATTAAGGAAGTTAACGGTATTGGCAATTTCAGAGAAAACTTAAACGGCTCTATCAAAGACAGGTTGGTATGTGGTTTAAGATGCAAAGCTATCTAGAAGAGGTTAATGATAGAAAGAAACCTACACTTAATGAAAGCACTGAAAATAGCAGTGTCGTTGGAGCTAGCAACCAAGGAAGCTCAACAACTAAACATGAGCATGAGTGTTCACTAAATAGTAACTGAGGAATGAGCACCAAAGCAGGCTCAAACAAATAGAGAAAATCTGTCACCCAGCAACAAATTGCTGGTATAAAGAAGCTGCATGCATAAACTATGGCAAAAAAATTCAAACATCATATATATGTGTTCCAGGAAGAACCATGAACAACACACAGCCAAAGTACAGAAATCCTATAGTAGGAAGAAATCGATCCAGTACAAAACAGAATGAGAAAGCCCAAACTCTCAGTCTGAAAAGGACCTGTGGTTAAACATACTGGCTATTGCTGGCGACACCAATCAATACTGGGTCACTCCCTTCCTGAATGGCTAATCAGTAAGAGTGGAGGTGGAAACAAGAATTATAGTTTCATTGATACCTGAAAGTCTGTATCAGAAGTAATTGTCATATTGTGCTGCAACCCTCAAAAATTGGACCAAGAATGTGCTCAGAACTGATGTCTTTAATGTGAAAGTTCAGTTATGCAGTCAGTCTGAAGATTTGTTCTTATATGTTGTCAAATAAAATTTTCCAGCTTTATTGGGAAGAACGTTGTTGGAGCAAATCAACTTCAACTGGGCTGAAATAAATTGCTTGTCAGATTCTAAGACTAATTTATCACACATTCTGAAGAAACAAGCATAGAAAGGATCTCTGTCAACTTGGAAATCAAGAATGAGAATCAAGCAAAATGCTGCAAGCCAAGATCAATGTGTTTGCAATCAGACCAAAGGTCGAGACAGAATTAGAGAGGCTGGTCAAGACAGGAGTTCTTGAATCTATAAGTGTGAGTGATTGGGCCATACCAGTTGTACCAACAATGAAGAAAGATGGAAAAATACACATCAGTGGTGATTTTATGGTCACTGTTAATCTAGTACTGTGTGCTGAACAGTATCCTTTGACTTTAATTGATGATCTACTTGCTGTATCAGCTGGACGTCAACTTTTTAGTAAAATTGGTCGTAGTTAATTTGTCTCCAGATGAATGTAGATCCTGAGACTCAAAAATACTTGATGTGAGTGACACATAAAGGACTATTCAAATACAAAAGACTACCAACAGACCACAGACCATTGACCACAATATTTGGGTGTCAAATGTTCTCTAGCAGTGAGCCATATGCAGAGGTGTGCATTGTTGCTAAAAGCTCACACTTGTAAAACTAAGCATCAGCAACTGATAAAGGAGTGCTGATGGGCTCTCTAGGTTACCTTTGCCAAATCAGTTGACTACAGTCATTATACAGATATTTTTACTTTGAACAATTAGAGAACACCCTTCTTCAGAACTGGATCCAAAACATTAACTCTGCTTTCTCTACACAGGTGCTGCCAGACTTGCTAAGTTTTTCCAGCAATTTGTGTTTTTGTTTCTGACTTCCATGATTCACAGTTCTTTGTTTATTTTTGGAAGTACAAGGATCACTTTCCAAACAACTGAGCCAATTTTAGCTAACATGACACAACCCACTTGATGACTCAAAGTTCTCCAGCATTGCTGAAGGCAAAGTGTCAGTTATGGATGGCATTTGATTTGCTGAAACCATTCATGAGAAAAGACATTGGAGATTTTGTATGATTCTGTTGGTTACTGTCCGCAATGAGAAGACAAGACTAAATACCACATGTTGGTGAAGAATTACACAATTGGTGAGAAGTGGATACCCACCATTATTGTAGCTCAGCCTGGACCAGTTTTGTATGCAATACAAACAAAAGAAAAGGTAGCAGATTGAAGGCATTCTACTCTGGACAATCAGAACAAATGTGCCAAGGACAATATTAATTGAAGATCCACAAATAGCTGAGGACTGAACTGTAACTAGAGCATCTGAGGGCAATAGTACTTTAATGGAGAATACCATGACTTTGTATGAACCTCCAAATATTCAGTTGATTCAGGGAAAGGCAACAGATACTGTTCCCAGTATAGTTGTAACATCAGAGATTAAAGCCAATATGAAAAATAAACAGATATCTGAGGTGTGCCGACAGCCACACAGGAATTAATGTCCTCCAGAATGTTTTGCCTACTGACAGTATGATTGTCAATATTATGAATGTTTTCATTATAGGAAGATTTAATGTAAAGAAGGATGTTTTTGTGAATTTGCATACGTATGTTGGACTGTCACTTTAAGAGTCTGATTGTCACCAGTCATTTTGAATGGGTAAATGGCTCTCCTGAATCTTGCCTGTACAGTGAACATCTCCATAATAAAGCTCTGCTGCTTAATGGTTCTGGTCCTTGTTGGAACCTAACAGTCAGAATGCATCAATATTGGTTGTAAGTTTCCAAGTTTATTGGCTTAATAACTTCTGATTCCTATTCATTCAAAGTTGTGCTTCATTGTGGGAAGTTGAGGAAATTAGTAATCATTTTCAGACTATGAGTAATCTTCATTACATTTTTAATGAGTTAGTTACTTCAATCTGTTACAGTAAACCACTGATCGCCTCTACTTCCAAATAATGACAGTAAGATTGTATGCCTAATAAATTGATGAGTGATCCGCAATCTTTATACAATACTAATTATGGAAAGTTTAAACAGTTCCATTTTCACTTGGCAATTTCTATACTACAATCTATTTTTTCTCACCTACTAGTTCTCTCCAATCCTTTGCAGAAGTTATTAACTGACACTGACCTCCTGCTGCATCACTGGATAGCAATCAAGAGTGCAAAACCTTGGATGATTGTTTTTTAGTTCATCTCATGAAGTGTCAATTTCAGTACATAGTGAATAAATGAAAGTGCATCTTAATGTCACATAATCATCAATAATCTGATAATTCATGGTCTTGATGTGTGGGGGCAGGATAAGGGTAATTCCTCTGCCTAGTGGAAATCAGGGGCAAATCCTACATTGAAACTACTAACTGCAATCTTAAAGTGCCGAGGACAAGTGTTCATAGTACATTGCTTTGTTTAAATATGCAGACTAGCTTCTGATTATGTAACTTATATACAATCACAGTGCAGGTTACACCTGTCAGTAATTCCAGCCTTCTATAATGCCATTTTAAGTGGTTTGAAACTGCCCTTGACTCTGAGTTGGAGACCTCAGGGGGTTTTGACTGACTAAGTCTAAGCTCTACCCAGCAAACTTTAGAGGAATTAAAACCTGCTTTCACTCATGAATAATGATTAAAGTAAGCCCCTGACTCAGGAGAGATCCTCCCTCTAACCACCTGCAGATACTTGGCTCCACAAAACCTCACTATCCACGGAGCTGGCATCCCCAACTCTTCTCAACTCTGTGCCCTAGCTCAAAGCTCACCCCATCAGACCAGAACCAAGCTCCAACTCCCTTCAATCTTGCTATGAACACCTCCTCCTCCCAGTATCTGTCAATCCCTGTCAGATTTGACCCCAACTCTCCACCTTAATCCAACATGACCACCTCCCAGGGTTCCCCTAAGGACACCTAGCACATTCACCTGGACTTGGGCACCCACTCTTCTAACTTGAAGATCTGAGCCATTATCTTCTCTTCCTCTATAGAGGACATATCAAGGGCACATATTCTGTGCTATGTTACCACATGTAGTTTAGAAATTCACAGTTAAAGTATTTACATTCAAGTTAACACATTTGTTCATTTTAAACAATTTATAATTAATGGGCTTTTATTTTGGAAGAAACAAGAAGGCAAAGTTACATTTTTATTTTCAACTGATTAACTAGTGGTTGATCATGAGAAGAATGGGATGTAAAAGACAGGAGTGTTGGAAGGAACAGGGGACTGATATTTTGTATTTGTATCAGTAAGATCGATAATAAAAATTGAAATCATTATTGATGCTTCCCACATCTTTATTGTAACGACATCATTATGTTTATTAAGGATCAGAGGGCACTTATTGATTAAAAAACACATTTTATGAATTTTGAACTTTTCCTCTGTTATTACTGGTCAGGTGTAAATATGTAACTGCAAAAGAAGTGAAATAAGCTTCTGGCACAGTCAGTCTCTTTTCTGACATAGCAGTTTATGCTTCAGTGCTGTTTTATGCCAGGTTGGTGTTATTCTTTTAAATTTTATTGAAGCTGAATGCAATTACAGCTCCTTCTCACTCAGCATGTGTTTATTGCTTCAATTCAGTGTGCTTTTTATATGCCTCAGGGCCTGAGCTCTTGCCACTCAACAGTGTGCATCTAATTGACTGTGAGCATAGCCACAAGATCACACACAAGACGGTGCACGTTGCTGTCAGTCACAGAAACGATAAACCAGTTGATATTACATGAATGAGATTGGAAGAGTCAATTTAGATTTTAGCCAGAAAAATTCCTTTAAATTGCTGTTGATTATTTTGTTAATTAGGTGGTCAAAGAGCATGGGAGTTTATTGAAATTTAGAATTCTTAGAGTTCTATATAGCTGATCTCCTCTTTGAGCTATGAGATCAACATGCTGTTGGAATTTTACTTTTAATCCTGAATGAATTAAATTGAATTAGCTTTATTATCACAAATACCCAAAGGAGTACAGTGAAAAGTTTATAAGTCATCACTTGCAGAGACATCTTAGACACAGAGTCCCTTGGTACAATCTATAGTTATAGGACAGAGAAATGAAGAAAAGAAAGTTACCTTATAGCTATACACAGTTTAATCATAGATTATTAAAATAAGAAGCAAAGTTAAAAAGACAAACATCACAGTCTCTCTCCAAAGGCTCTCTGCAGCAGGGGGTTACCCTGACCGCTGGCTGGAACCACACCAGGCTGCATCCCTGCTCCAGCTGCTGGTCACTGGCATCTAAGATGACCAGCTACATCAACAGAACCAGCATCAGGAAGCTACCAGTGGAAACACTAAGAGCAGGAGGAAAAATAACAGCATCAGCAACACTCTTCAAAGGCCTCTGCCATAAAGATGTGAGTGCGGGGGAGTTGAGCTTAAAGGTCCAGCCTGCAGAATAGTATATCGCCAATATTGTGGAGTTGCTTCCTGGACATACCAAAAAAAAACTGTGTATCAGGAGACAGTTTGCCTTTGGTCAAGCTGGAGAGACATGTTCAGCCTACTGAACAAGAGCTGCTGCTAACTGAACCTAATGGCCAGCTTTACTACTGGCTCTAATTGTCATCACCACATTCTCAGCTTCTTTGCCTCTGGTCCCTTTTAGGGCTTGAAAGAGAACTTTGCAGCATTTCTCTGTCCAAAACCCGCAAATGCATATGAAAGGAGGTGGATGGCTTGTTTGCTAGGGCAGACTTTCATGTAAGTTATGCTACTTTGTTGCAGAGTAAGCCATGTTTGAGGTTGGGGAGTTTTGTGTCACCTCCTCTTTACGTTTTTTTTGTGGATCATGCTTCCTGATTGTATGTGACAAGAGTGCAGCATTTTCATGTGATCATGTTGGATCACTTATCTCTCTATACAGCAGGCTGCTTAGCATGCATATAGATCTGGATTATCGGTTCATCAGTTTGGTATATATTTTTAAGTATTCCTGTTTCACTGGCATGGTCTCCTACACTCCTATAGTTAGGGAATGCCTATGGGATTACCAATATCAGGACTTATAGCAGAAGCAGTCATGCAGAGGTTAGGACACACAGCTCTTCACATGATCTAGATCAGCTGTGGGTTTCCTATGTGGATGACAACTCTGTCATCACAAAACGCAACAAAGTAGAAGAAACACATAAACCACGTCCTCACTGGTATAAAGTTCACCAAAGCTGAAGAGAACAACAAACGACTCCCCTTCTTGGATGTAACGGTAGAACAAAAAGCCAACGGAGAGCTGTACACACTGACCAGATACTCAACTACAGGAGCAACCATCCCAACAGCCACAAACAAAGGTGCATCAGGACATTATTTAAATGAGCCACAACACATTGCAGCACCCAGGAACTATGAGAAATACCTACACAATGTATTCAGGAACAATGGTTACCCGATAAGTGCAGTCTGCCAATTCCTGCATAACGGAACTAAACAGGAAGGCACAACATGCCCAGAGACTCCAGCAATCCTACCATACATCAAAGAAGTTTCAGAGATGACAATAGACTACTTTGGCCCCTCGGCATCATGGTAGCCCACAAACCCACCACCACACTGAAACTAATGAATTTAAAGGACCCCGTACCCACAGCCAGCAGAACAAATGTTATATACAAAATGCCCTGCAAGGACTGCAACAAATATTACATTGGGCAAATAGGCAGGAAACTAGCCACTAGGATACACGAGCACCAACTAACCACCAAAAGACATGACCAACCATCACTGATATCCGCACACACAGACGAAGAGGGATACCAGTTTGACTGGGACAATATATCCGTCCTGGGACAGGGTAAACAAGGACATGTGTGGGAACTCCTAGAGGCCTGGCATTCAAAATGGAACTCCATTAACAAACATTTCGATTCAAACCCCATTTACCAACTTCTCAGAAACAGAACCGGAAATGACATCACCTACTACAACAAACCAAGACAGATAAATAGCAAGCAGGACAGAACACCAACACCTCACCAGAGGCTCACTGATCATGTTACCTAGCATGAAGATGAAATGACTGAGAACAAACCCTCCAACTCAGAGAGCAAACTTACAACTTGATCTTTAAATAATAATGTGAAAGTATTTGGAAGTTTGCCAATATGTGTAAGAATTTCCAGGAATGTATCAATATTAGTAGGAGGTGATCTCTTAGAGTGTGCCAATATTTGCAGGATATCTCTGAGAGGGCTTTAATACTCTGGACGTATGTGCTGTTGAGTTTTCAATATTCCTGTTCTGTCTCCAACTATATGTGTATGATTTTAGGGAAGTCTCCGCAAATAAGTAAAAACAACATTCTGCAGATGCTGAAAATCTGAAATTGAAACAGAAAGAGTTGGAAAACTCAACAGGTCTGGCAGCATCTGTGGAGGGAAATACAATTAACATTTCAAGTCCAATCTGACTTTTATCAGAGGAGAATACACCCCATCGCATTGTCACTATTACAGAGAGATAGGCTCATAAGTTGGAAAAATGGTAGGAAATATTCTCTCACTATAAAAGAGCATCTCTCTTCAGGAATGTGTAACTCAATAAATTATTTAATGTTTGCACCACTGTAAATTGTCAAAAATAATAATTACCTGAGTGAATAATGGATGATAATTTACTCATCCAGCAGAAAGAGATTAAAATGGCACATTCCAAAAGAATGACACCATTACCATTTAGAGTTTAATTAAACCCACTTCCCTCCCACCCAAACCACTCACATCACTGAAAAGTAGGGTACAGTGAGATAATTTCAGATAAGACTGAGAGTTTGAGTACACCTTTTGGTCTTTAATTTGGCCTCCAACAAAATGATATCTATCATTGATGTTTAAATAATGTCTTGATGTGCAATTCAAATTTGCAGCTATTTCTAAATATTCTGTGACACAATTATGATGTACAGTGGTATTATAGTTTTATAGGAGAAGAATATGAGTTTCTTAACATACATTTCCCTTTCATTGTCTGTTCATGTATGTACTGACAATAACACTGATGTGTAGCAAGCACTTTTTGGGCATGATAGGTTCAATGGCCTCTTTTTCTGCTGACTTATCTATGACTTTCTCAAATGTTGACTTATTTTTGCCATGAAAATAGGTCCCGGTGTGTAGAAATTCAGTCTAAACATGTCAAGTATGAATCTGTTTAGAGTTCAAATGTGTAGGTATATCCCTGCTTCTGAAATAATTGCACAATTGAGGAATTAGGTGCTTTGAGGCAGGGACGCTGGGTTGTATCTGCATGGATGAACTGTACTTCCTTTTCTATATTTTTCTTATCATCTTGTGTACCAGAAACTACATCATGATTTAAACTTTAACATTGCAATGTGTCATTAAAATAATAATTTTGTAGAAGGTTCTTTAGAAATTTGGTGTGAACTCATTCATACAAATGTAGCACTCTTTTGTAATAACATTGGTTTCAGGGAGGTTTTGAACAATGAATACTAAAGCAAGGTTCCCTCATAGAGCTAGCAAGCATTACGTCTGTGTCATAACTGTTCTCTGTGCAATGTAAATCATTATAATTAAATGTCATACAACTGACTGAAAAATTTTTTTTGAATGCTCTTTGACCTGTTGCATACTCATTGCTCAATTTGGACATCTATTCGCATACAATAAAACAATTAACACAGACCAAATGAGACAGAATCCAGTAACCAAACTGTTGGGCTTCAAATTTGGATGTTGTGAAGTTTCCATTTGAAACATAGCACGCTGATTCCTCTCCTACAGATACACAAATGTTTGTACTTTCAACAACATACTCCAGGCTTTTGATGCCACATTTTTTCTTCCTACACACTTCAAATTTTACTCCTTTTGATTTTAGTAAACATGCATCATAATTGTTTTGTCCATTATATGGATGCACAGAACGGCACATAACAATCCACACAACAGCAAAATACTTTTGTTAACCTGTGCAATGCCTGCCCTGTGAGCTCTTGACACTAAACTTAGAATCTCCAAATTATTCTCTTTTTTTCTTTCACCTTGATGAGTATAAATTTCAGCAATGTGTAAACTTTAATGGAATGTTGATAGTACTCTTCCACACGTTTATTTTTGCCATGAAATGTCCAATAATCAATGAGAAGTGACTGGTCAATAAATTCTCGTACTGTGTCTGAATTACTTTTCCTTTATTGTGAATTTCTTCACATAGTATTGATTCAGAATGCACTGGTAGAGAGTGTTGCTGCTAGGAAGTAGTTGCAGGATAGGAAATTAATCAATTGACTCTTTAGGCGTTAGGCTCAGTCACCTTTAGAAATGGGCATGAGGACTGTGATGCCTTACTAATCTGTACCAGTTGACTCCAGTGCAGGCGAAATGCGAATATGATTCTACCTGCTTATTTCATTTATTTCAGCATCCAGTCAGTGTTAATCATCCTGGATATCAGCAGGGAACCAATATCAAGGCTCAATAGCAACACTGAAACAACTCTGACAGCTTAAAGCTCGCTTGTACCTCTTGAATGGATGGTAATTTTTTTTGTTGGAGCTGATCTTGTTTGTTGTAATAGAAGTAAAACTATTCTGAGAAACATTGAGGGATGGCTAATCACAGGAGAGCGCAAGCTTGCAGGATTTCAGAGATGGTACTGAAGGCCTCTATGAAAAGAGTAAGGAAGCAGAGATATATTTTCAGAGTTTGAATAATTTCACCTGATGCATTGCTGAGAAAGCAATAAATGTTGGTAACTATTGAAGAAATGACAGGAGTCAAGGCCCAAACAGTTGGATGCAATGCTGCCAAATGTTTAATTGTTTCACATTAATCTTTAAGGTCAGTGAATTTCCCATTGATGCTCAGTTTCTTCTCCCTGCTATTTTGGGTCCTAATTTGTACCCAAATGTCAGACTTACTGCTATTTCTGGAATTCTTACATGTCATTTCCTTTGGTTTAATGGAATCTTTAACTTGAGTTAATTCACCTTTCCCTTTTGATATTTATGCTTTGGCAGCACATATATCTGTTGTAGACTTATTACATATGAGCCATCACTTGTCTACAATTAAATATTTGTGAATATTTTTGTAATCCACCAAGAACAACATGCCTCTCCGATTTCCAAGTTTCAGAATGAACTACATCACATTCTCCATTCATGTAAAATTCTATCATATTATTAAAATCACACAACACCAGATTAAAGTCCAACAGGTTTATTTGAACCTGTTAGTCTATAATCTGGTGTGTTATTTTTAATTTTGTCCACCCCAGTTCAACACCGGCTCCTCCAAATCATGTCTATCATATTATGGTAGGTATCTTCCAAAAGCTCTTTGACAAAAAGATTATTACTTATCCTTTTCTCATTACTTCAAGCTAATTCCGAAAGAGCCTGATTCCTAGTTAGCGCTTCAACAATATTGTTCCTGAAAACCATTTTGTACACATTCCAGGAGCACACCCTCCATAGAATTAGTACTGACATGATTAACTCTATATGCAAATATGCAAATTCAAGTCACATATTTGTGTGTATTTCCCACATTACATACAGTTCTAACTTCCTTTGTTATAAAATGCTCAACATTAGTATTACAGTTTATTGTTCCATAACTATCTCCTACCAGTGCTTGCTTCCCATTGTTTCTTCTTAGCTGTATACAAACTGATTGTGCATCTTTATCCTTCACACTAAAATACTGATGTCATATGAACATTTAAACATATGAAATATTAAAATCAGTAAAATATTCAACACAGGACCTGATCAGGTGTACCCGAGCACTCTGTGAGAAGATAGAGAAGTGATTGCTGGGCCACTTGCTGAGATATTTATATCATCGATAGTCACAGGTGAGGTGCCGGAAGACTGAGGTTCGCAAACGTGGTGCCACTGTTTAAGAAGGGTGGTAAAGACAAGCCAGGGAACTATAGACCGGTGAGCCTGACCTCCGTGGTGGGCAAGTTGATGGAGCGAATCCTGAGGGATAGGATGTACGTGTATTTGGAAATGCAAGGACCTGATTCGGGATAGTCAACATGGCTTTGTGCGTGGGAAATCATGTCTCACAAACTTGATTGAGTTTTTTGAAGAAGTAACAAAGAAGATTGATGAGGGCAGAGCAGTAGGTGTCATCTATATGGACTTCAGTAAGGCGTTCGACAAGATTCCACATGGGAGACTGATTAGCAAGGAGAAAGTGAGGTCTGCAGATGCTGGAGATCAAAGTTGAAACTTTATTGCTGGAACAGCACAGCAGGTCAGGCAGCATCCAGGGAACAGGAGATTCGACGTTTCGGGCACAGGCCCTTCTTCAGGAATGATTAGCAAGGATAGATCTCATAGAATACAGGGAGAACGAGCCATTTGGATACAGAACTGGCTCAAAGGTAGAAGACAGAGGGTGGTGGTGGAGGGTTGTTTTTCAGACTGGAGGCCTGTGACCAGTGGAGTGCCACAAGGATTGGTGCTGGGCCCTCTACTTTTTGTCATTTACATAAGTGATTTAGATGCGAGCATAAGAGGTACAGTTAGAAAGTTTGCAGATGACACCAAA
>NC_057715.1:54284787-54288838 GCF_004010195.1 Chiloscyllium plagiosum
GTATAAAAGGGACCTAAGGGGCAACGTTTTCACACAGAGGGTGGTATGTGCATGGAATGAGTTGCCAGAGGATGTGGTGGAGGCTGGTACAATTGCAACATTTAAGAAGCATTTGGATGGGTATAGGAATAGGAAGGATTTGGAGGGATATGGGCCAGGTGCTGGCAGGTGGGACTAGATTGGGTTGGGATGTCTGGTCGGCATGGCAGGTTGAACAGAAGGGTCTGTTTCCATGCTGTACATCTCTGTGACTCTATGACATCAAACCTACACGTACCATTGCATAAGATGATGCTTGTTCGAGTGTGTTTTGAATTCCACATTCATATTTACCCCAATAGCCTTGATTCTCATATTACATGTGTTACTTTTCACTGAGGCTCTTTTTCCGTATTATCTACTCCTCAAATGAAGAATATCTTGGCTAATATGTTCTTAATCTTGGAAGCCCTGTAGTCACCTTCTTTACAGTACAATTAAATCTGTTTACCTCCATTTGTGCGTTCAAACCTGTTTATTCTTGTTATGTGCATTTAGCTGGAGTGTCTTAATTCAGACTAATTTCAGACTAATTCAGACTTAATTTTAACACTATGCTCCATTTTGATTCTATTTTATATTTGCCATTGCTTTTCAGTCTTCTATTTTTGCTGAATAATTTACTTGCTTTTACTTATTTGGCTTCCCTTGAAACTGAACCCTTTCTTCCGTTCACATCTTCCAGCCCATTAAGTTTAAACTCTTCCCAACAGCAATAGCAAACCACCCTGTGAGTACATTAGTCCTGGTTCTGTAAAGTTGCAACTCATGCATTTGTACAGGTGGTACCACTTTTCAATGCCCTTTCCAATTCCTTGATATCTGCTTTTAGGACATCATCGTCCTTCTTACCTAAGCCATTTGTAATGACATGGATCATAATTTCTGGCTATTCACCAAGCTCCAGAAGAATATCCTGCAGCCATTCTGTAACATCCATAACCCTGGCACCAAGGAGTCAAAATGTCCCCATGGATTCACATTTATGGCTGCAGAAGTGTCTGACCATATTCCAGACTATAGAATCCCTATCAGTACTGCTGTTCATCTCTTCTTCCTCCATCTTGTACCGTCAAGCTACCCATGGTGCCTCTGACTTGGCTTTGACTGCATTCCTCAGAGGATCTATTTCCCTTGTCAACTTCCAAATCAGAAAAACAGGTTCGGGAACAAAGTTATCTCAGGAGACTCTTACACTACCTGCTAGGTTATCTTGAATAATCATCTACTGATAACATATTCTTTCTCTGCCTTCACACCCGTAAGCTCTGACCATCCCCCTAACATGCTATTCATGTAGTTCTTTGCCACCCCATGATTGTCCGGACTTGTCCGACCTGCCTATCTCTTTTTCCACCTATCCACTCCACCCTCTCCTCCCTGACCTATCACCTTCATCCCCTCCCCCACTCATCCATTGTACTCTATGCTACTTTCTCCCCACCCCCACCTCCTCTAGCTTATCTCTCCACGCTTCAGGCTCACTGCCTTTATTCCTGATGTAGGGCTTTTGCCCGAAACGTCGATTTCGAAGCTCCTTGGATGCTACCTGAACTGCTGTGCTCTTCCAGCACCACTAATCCAGACTCTATACACAATGTCGTCCTGTTACTGCTCGAGTTACAAAACCTGGAGTTAAAGCTTGTGCTGGTGACAGATGTGTTCATGGTGCCTCCATGACACCCACATCCTATTTGACCAAACTTTCCTGCCATATTTGGAGTGTACAGACTATTTATTTAGCAGTTACTTACCAACAGTTCATTCCACTGCATTAGTACTGGGTGGTGAAGAAAGTGGAAAAAAAGGGGAAAGTTAAAGTACCACCTCTCCACTTCCACTAATTCATCATTCACCAAAGCAGCTTTGTTTGATCTGCTCACCATTTGTAAGCTGCAAGAAGGTGACTGTATTTATACTTTTATGTGTAGCTACCATGCAAAAACTCGACTGAACCAGCTTAATTAATTAATCAACTACTCTCTCGTACAGCTTGTTTGGCCTTTCTAAATGTGGGAGAGACTTATTTTGTTATCTTACTTTTCATTCTTAACGCGGTACAAAAAAGCAGTTAAATGATTTCTACAGACCACAATTTTAGGAACATACTGACATTTAATAACTCATCACTCAGCAAGCTCTCTCTCATAGGTAAAAAGGCATTGAAGTGGTGTTCAACCATGATTGTGCTGAATAATGAAGCATGCTTAACTGACTGAATGCCCTACTCATATTCTTATGCTCTTTTGTTCCTGAGTTCCTCTAACAGACAAAAACTCACATTAGCTTATTTTTCTCATTATACATTCAGAGTCATCAAGTCCTATTGCATGGAGAGAGGCTCTTTGCCCAAATTGGTTCAGGCTGACCAAAATGTCCATCCACGCTAACCTCACTTCCCTGCACTTGGCCTAAATGCTTTTAAACCTTTCCCATCCATGTATTTTTCTAAATGCCTTTTGAATATTGTTAATGTGCCCACCTCAACCACTTCTGCTGGTAGCTCATTCCATAACCATACTTGTGGAAAATGTTGCCCCGCAGGTTCCCTTTTATTCTTTCCCCGCTAACCTTAAAATGATGCCCTCTAGTCCTCGATTCACCAATCCTGGAAAAAAGATTGCATATATTCATCCTACCTATGCCTCTTATGATCTTATACACCTCCATAAGGTTCCCCCCTCACTCTCCTATGCTCTAAAGAAAAATGTCCTAGCTTGTTTAACCTCTCCCTATAACTCAGACTGTTGAGACCTGGCAATATCTTTGTAAATTTCTTCTGCATTCTTTCCACTTTAATAACCTACTTCCTATAGCAAGGAGACCAAAACTGAACACAATACTCCAAGTGCGGTCTCACCAATGTCCTGTACAATTGCAACATATCTTCCCAACTTCTATACTCAATACCCTGACTGTTGAAGGCCTGTGCTTTAAAACCCTTATTCATTGCCCTGTCTACCTGTGACTCCATTTTCAGAGAACAGTGTACCTAAACTCCAAGTTCCTCTGTTCCACTACACTCTTTAAACCCCAACCATTCACAACGAAACTCCTACCTTGATTTGACTTTCCAGAATGCAAGACCTTACGCTTATCTATATTAAACTCCATTTGCCGTTATCAACTCACTTCCCCAGCTGATCAAGGTCCTTCTGCAATTTCTGATAACCTTCCTCATTGGTCATGATACAGCCTATTTTATTACCATCTGCAAACTTACAAATCATTCCTTGTGCATTCTCATCCAAAGCATTGATATAAATAACAAACAGCAATGGGCCCAGCACCAACCCCTGAGGCACTCCACTAATCACAGATAGTTTGTTTGCAGGCAAAGAGACCTCTGGCAAGTCTTTAAAAGTGAGATAGCTAGAGTTCAAGGTCAAAATGTTCCTGTGAGGGTGAAAGGCAAGTTTGACAGGAATCGGAAACTCTGGATGACAAGAAATATTGAGGCTTTGACCAAAAAAAAGGAGATATGGCTCACCTGTAGGCAACTGGGATCAAGGGATCCCTGGAGATATGTCGGGGATACAGGAGTTCACTGAAGAAGGAATTCAGGTGGGAGAAAAGAGGGCATGAGGTAGCCTTAGCCGAGAAGATTAGGGTGAATCCAAAGAGATTATTTAAGTATATTAAAGTAAAAAGAATACCCCAAGAGAGAATAGGACCCCTCAAGTGGACATGTACAGAGATGGATGAGGTCCTCAATGAATAGTTCTCCTCTGTGTTTACAGTGAAGAAAGACATGAAGTCTTGGTAACTTGGGGATGTTAGTCATAGAGTCATAGAGATGTACAGCATGGAAACAAACATTTCCGTCCAAACCGTCCATGCCAAATAGATATCCCAACCTGCCAGCACCCGGCCCATATCCCTTCCCAATAATATACCCATCCAAATGCCTCTTAAATGTTGCAATTGTACCAGCCTCCACCACCTCATCTGGTAGCTTATTCCATACATATACCACCCACTGTGTGAAAACGTTGCCCCTTAGGTCTCTTTT
>NC_057715.1:54289338-54316918 GCF_004010195.1 Chiloscyllium plagiosum
ACTCTCTGTGTAAAGAACCTACCTCTGACATCTCCCCTACACCTTTCTTGAATCACCTTAAAATTATGACCCCTTGTGACTGCCATTTCTGGGGTAAGATTTCTGGCATACTCTCCCCATGCCTCTCATTACCTTGTAGACCTCTATTAAGTCACCCGTCTTCCTTCTTCTATCCAGTGTGGAAGCCCGAGCTCACTCAACGTCTCTTCATAAGACATGCGCTCCAATCCAAGCAGCATACTGGTAAATCTCCTCTGCATCCTCTCTAAAGCATATACATCCTTCCGAGAATGAGGTGACCAGAAACTGGTCAGAATATTCCAAGTGTGGTCTAACCAGGGTTTTATAGAGCTGCAGCCAAACATTACGGCTCTTAAACTCAATCCTTCTATTAATGAATGCCAAAATACCATACGCCTTGTTAACAACCCTATCAACTTGGATGGCAACTTTGAGGGATCTATGTAAGTGGACACTACGATCCGGCTGTACCTCCGCACTGCCAAGAATCCTGTTTTTAACCCTGTATTCGGCATTCAAATTCAACCTTCTCAAATGAATCACTTCACATTTATCCAGATTGAACTCCATCTACCACTTCTCAGCCCAGCTCTGTATCCTGTCAATGTCTTGTTGTAGCCTGCAGCAGCCCTCAACACTATCTACAACATCACTGACCTTTGTGTCATCAGCAAACTTACTAATCCACCCTTCCATTTCTTTATCCAAGTCATTTATAAAAATCATGAAGAGTAGAGGCCTAAGAACAGATCCCTGCAGGACACCACTGGTCACTGACCTCTAGGCAGAATACTTTCCATCCACAGCCACTCTCTGTCTTTCTCTGGCAGCCAATTCTGTATCCAGACAGCCAAATTTCCCTGTATCCCATACCTCCTAACTTTCTGAATGAGCCTAACATGGAGAACCTTATCAAATGCCTTACTGAAATCCACATAAACCACATTCACTGTTCGACCTTCATCAACTTGTCTCATCACATCCTCAAAGAACTCAATAAGGCTTGTAAGGCATGACCTGCCCCCCACAAAACCATGCTGACTATCTTTAATCAAACTATGTTTTTCTAAATAGTCATAAATCCTATCTCTCAGAATCCTTTCCAGTACCTTGCTTATCACAGATTTAAGATTGACTAGTCTGTAATTCCCAGCGATTTCCCTATTCCCTTTCTTGAACAGAGGAATAACATTTGCCTCCCTCCAATCATCCGGTATTATTCCCGTAAAGAGTGAGGATGCAAAGATCATCGCCAGAGGTGCAGCAATCTCATTCCTCACTTCCTGTAGTAACCTTGGATATATCTGGTCCAGTTCCAGGGACTTTTCTATCTTGATGCCTCCCAGAATTTCCAGCACATCAACTTTCTTAATATCAATCTGTTCAAGCCTATTAACTTGGTCCACAATGTTCTCATTATCAACAAGGTCTCTTTCTCTATTGAATACTAAAGCAAAAACCTCATTTACGGCCTCGCCTACCTCTTCAGACTCCAGGCACAAGTTCCCTCCACTATCCCTGAGCAGCCCTACCCTTTCTCTGGCCATTCTGTTATTTCTCATGTAAGTGTAGAATGATTTGGGTTTTGCCTAATCCGTCCTGCCAAGGATTTTTCATGCCCTCTGCTAGCCCTCCTCAGTCCATTTTTGAGTTCTTTCCTAGCTACCCTGTAATTCTGTAAAGATGTGCCAGAGCCTTGCTTCCTCAACCTTAAGTAAGCTTCCTTCTTCCTCTTGACAAGAAGCTCTTCTCTTGCAATCCAAGGCTCCTTCACTTTACCATTCCTTGTCTGTCTTAAACAGCCTCTATATTTCTGTTGTGCATTTCCTGTAGAACAATTGTTCCCAATTTATACTCCACTGCTCCTGCCTAATAGTAATAATCCCCTCCCCGAATTAAAAACCTTCCCATACTGTCTGTTCCTATTCCTCTCCATGGTTATACTAAAGGTGAGGCAGTTCTGGTCACTGTCACCGAAAAGCTCACTCAGTGATAAATCTGACACCTGGCCTGGCTCATTGCCTAGCACCAAATCCAATAAGGCCTCCCCCCTAGTCAGCCTATCTACATATTGAGTCAAGAATCCTTCCTGGACACACTAGACAAAATCGGCTCCATCCAGACCATGCGCACTAAGGAGGTTCCAATCAATATTGGGGAAATTGAAGTCACCCGTAACAACAACTTTGTTACATCTGCACCTTTCCAAGATCTGCTGTCCAATCTGTTCTCCACCTCTCTGCTGCCATTGACGGGTCTATAAAAACACCCAATAAAGACACTGCTCCTTTCCTGTTACTGACTTCCAACCATACTGACTCAGTAGACAAACCTTCCTTAACAACCTACTTTTCTGCAGCTGTGATGGACTTTCTAATTAACAAAGCTACTCTCCCTCCTTTTTTAACCCCCTCCCCCATTCTTTTTAAAAGATCTAAACCCTGGAATATCCAACAACCATTCCTGCCCCTGTGAAATCCATGTCTCTGTTACGGCCACAACATCATAGTCCCAAGTACTGATCCATGCTCTAAGTTCATCACTCATATTCCTGACACTCCTTGCATTGAAACAGACACACTTTAACCATCCTTTTGCCCTAGCAACTGTGTCTCCTTCCTGACAGACTCTCTGTATTCTATTTCTGCCCATCAACAACTACCCTCTCCTCTGAGCTGTAGCTCTAGTTCTCATCGCACTGGAGAAAGTGAGGACTGCAGATGCTGGAGATCAGAGCTGAAAATGTGTTGCTGGAAAAGCGTAGCAGGTCAGGCAGCATCCAAGGAACAGGAGAATCGACGTTTCGGGCATAAGCCCTTCTTCAGTTTAAGTGCATCCCATCCTTCATTTACAGGTCCCACCATCCCCAAAATGTACCCCAATGATCTATGTATCTGAAGCCCTCCCTCCTGCACCAGCCCTGTAGCCACATGTTTAGCTGCACTTGCTTCCTGTTTTGTTGGTTCTTCTGTCAAGAAGGCTTAAAAATTAATGAGATGTGAGTCATGTTTAAAAGATTTATGGCAGATTGCACTGCAGATTTAACTTCACTGAGTTTGTGTCACCATGTCCTATGTGTCTCATATCCATGCTCATACATTATAATAAGCCTTCAGTTGAAGTAAATGCGAAAAACAGGTAATTTTCTGACTATGACAGAGATGTATTTGTAATCATAAAGGTTAAGAATATTTTATATTTGAAAGGATCATTCTTCCAAATTACATACTTTTTTTTCATTGATTTGCAACCAAGGAAGATAGAAACAATAAATTCTGGAAAATTCTGGAAACAACTAACATTCAAATGAACCCTGATTATTTTTGTTAAAAAAATTAATACAATTTCCTAAATCTCAAGCAAAGGCAAGATTATACTGCATGCAAGAAAATTCCAGAAAGCATTAAGACAGATAAATTAAGAGATGATTTCAATCTTGCTGGTTAGTAAAACGGCAGAAGATCTGTTAAAATCATATAGGTTATTCTCACACTCTAGCATTGTGACAGTCAGTTGTTAGGAAAGTTAACCTGTTTAACAAAGCAGACAACAAGGGCACCCTCCCAGGCCTTTGCATATTTTTGTCCTGTCACAATACCATAATTTTAATCAATGTCTTTAACCAATGTGATTTACGTTCTAGTTAAGGGTCCTTAAATCCCCATTCCATTTGACCAGAGCTCTGATCAAGTATCCAGCCACCATTTTAAAATCACCATTTTTAGAAAAATGAATTACTGCATACTTTAAATGGATTACTGCATTAACAAAGATAGAGTCCAATTTTTTCAACATATCAACAAATTAATGAGTAGAACACTACTTAATAAATTAATCCACAATAATCTCACAGAATTTTTATTAAGGAAATACAACTGTCATCACTTCACATGCCACACTCATACTAATATGAAACAATTCTATTTTGTAAGCATTAACAGTTTAGCTCATATTTTACATGTATCCTTTCACATCCCACATTACAATTTGTAAAGTACAGTTTATTCTTACACGTGTTATTGCTAACAAAAAATGAAAGAAGATGAAGCTTATTCTATACCCCTACAATCTTACTTAATTTATGACCCAAGGAGAATCTAGCCCCACAAGGATAGCTTTGGCCTCCATGGATTCACCACTAACCCCTGGTTTCCAAACAAATGTCCCCATGAAATGGCCACTTAAACCAACCTGGCCCACTGCTTATTGTTGTTGATGAGCATTGGGCAGTATAGTTTTGTTCTGCTTCGTCACAAACCATTTCTGACAGCTGTTTTTTGCACAAAAGACAAGATTTATTCTTTACTTTTGTGGCAAGGTCACAAGAGAAGATATTCCCTTTACTATTTTAACTGGGAAAAGTGAACAAGCAGGATTTTTTTTCTAAACTTTGGTAGAATGCTGGGGAAGAATCTGTTTAGTAATACTTTAAGGTGCAAAGCCAATCATTAACTTGGATATTAAATAACATGTTCTATTGAAAGAAAAGTGAAATGGAATAAATAAAACATGATAGCTACCTGATTTATTGTTGGCCTGGGGAGGCCAGATTTCCAAAGTCAATTTTAAAAAGATATAGCAAATTGAACAATAAAATTGAGATGTATGCATTAAAAAGGGATTACCTTATTGAGCTTAAAAGCTTTCTCATGCCCCTCAGTCCATTTATCATAGATTTTACCATGTTACTGCTTTAACATTTTTTAGCTGTCTACAGAAGCAGAAAATGATTTTAAAACTATTATATGGTACTGTCAAGCTTCTTGAATTCTATTATTTATTATTCAGTCAGCACTGCTCATGTTTTAGCTGTAAAGATTTGCAGGTATTGAAGTGGAATGCTCAAATGTTCGTTTCATATGTGAAGAAATGCGTGCTGGAAATCAACTTACAAAGCATCCACTTTTGGAGGCATTGAGAAGCCTCTCAAGACTCCAGGCTGGAAGCACATACTTTTGACAAACCACGGAACACTGCGGTCATTTTGGTGAAGCAAAATCATAGGCATTTCAGGGTTCTGCCTGAAACACTGAGCAACTTCAGATCATGTTGAAGCACTAACATGCAAAGTAGAAGCAGGAATAAGCCTCTCAGCTCCCCAAACTTGCAGTGCTACTCAAATAAGATGATGGTTGATCTGAGTGCACCACATTCCCTCCTACTCCACATAACCTTTCACCCCCTTGCTTATCAAGAATCAAACCACCTCTACCTTAAAAATATTTAAAGACTCTTCTCCACTATGTCTTGAGGAAGAGAATTCAAAAGCATCATAACTCTTTGAGAAAGAAAGTCTCCTTATCTCTGTCTTTGTAAACAGTGACACTTCATTCTAGATTCTCCAAGGAAAGGGAATATTCTTTCCAAATCTACCTGTCAAGCTCGCTCAGGATTTTATAGGTTTCAATGAAGTCGCTTCTGACTTTGCTGATCACCAGTAAGTACAAATCCAACCTATTCAATCTTTCCTCAAATGGCAGCCCATTAATTCCAGGTATAATAAACCTTTAAATTATTCCCAAAATATTTAAATAAGCAGATCAATCATTATCATGGTAGAGCATACAAACCTAGTTGAAAGGCAAAGTGACAGAAGGCAAAGCGTGCTACTTCACAATCTGCTGATGGGATAGAAGCGTTTTGGAGTGAAGTGCTCCAGAAATGTGTGGCAGAGTCTCCTGATCTGTACAAATAAGCTTTATTGTGTTTTAATGGTAGCAAATTAAGTTTGAAACTAGAGAAACAGAATGAGTCAGATCACCACAAATTCTCGGATAAGAAACAAATCGGCACTTAAATTTCAGTAAGTGAAGTCTAACACAACAATTTCAATTTGTACAATACTTTTCAATATAATGAAATATTCCAAGTGCTTCACAGGAGCATTGAAAAACATTTAGATTAAAGTCTGCAGAATGCTAGAGACCAGCCCAAAGTGTGTTGAAATAGCCAAGTCTAGAAATAATGAAAATATGGGGGTTTTTGCAGATTCCAAATTAAAATAGTTAACGGCATGTACTATAATCTTATTTATCTACAGAAAGAAACACCAAATATTGTAAGACAGAACCTAATGATACTACATGACTGCATTTTATAATAATAGTGTTAGTGAAAAAGAAAAAGGAGCCCCAAAATTAAAAAAGTTAGATCCAAAGTACAAAACGTAAACTTTGAAAGAATCTCAAGAATTGTCCTTGGAAATAGAATATATTTTTGTCCCCTGTACATTTATCTTAAAAATGCATAAAGCTCTGAAAATGAACAAATCTTAACAGCTGTGATTGTAATATTTACTGATTTTGTTAGTGGATTTAGAAATTAGCCAAGCATTCAAAACAAGACTCAATTGCACAACTGTATGAACAACCCCTGTTGAGCAAAATGATTATTATGCTAGGCAATCTAGTCAATAATTCATAAAGAAAGTCCACTGAACAACTGTGTCAACACAACTGACTAATTAACACCCATCAGAACAACTCTCAATCATCAATAAAATACTGGGAATTGGTACCGACAGTGCTATGAAGCAACATGTGTTGAGCTCATTAACACACAAGTTGAGTTTTGCCAGGGATACTCAGTTCCTGACCTCAGTACAACTTTGGTCCAAACATGAACAAAAGAGAGCAATTCCTGTGGTGAGGTGGGAGAGACTACCCTTGATATTGAAACCACACTTGACTGACTGTGGCATCAAAGTGCCCAGCAAAACTGGTATCTATGGTAATCGGGGGAAAAAAGATCTCTGCTGTTTGGCATCATATCTGGCAAAAAGGGAAACAGTTGGGGCTCGTGGATGTCGATTATTTCAGCCACAGAACATCTCTGCAAGAATTCCTCAGGATTGTGTCCTAACCATTTTCAGCTGCACCATAATGACCTTCCCTCCATCATAAGGTCAGAAGTGGAGCTGTAGACTGATGATTGTACAATGTTCAGCAACTTTCACAATTCTTCAGACACTGAAGCAGTCCATGTCCAAACACAGCCATATCCAGACTTATGCTGACAAGTGGCAACTAACATTTATGCTACACCAATACCAATACAAGCGATGACCATCTGCAACAAGACAGAAACTAACCATCGCTCCTTGACATTCATGGGGTTACGATCACTGAATCCCTTACTATCAACATCCCAGGGAATTCCATTGACCAGAAAGTGAACTGGACTAACTGGTGAGAGTTCAGTAGCCAATAACTCACTTCCCGATTCCTCAAAATCTATAAACCATCAACAAGGCACAAGTCAGGAGTGTGATGGAGTCCTCTCCATTTGCCTGGACAAGTGCAGATCCAACTGCAGTAAAGAAGTTTGAGAATATCCAGGCCAAAGAAGCGCCCTGCACTGGCAACACATCCATAAACATTCGCTCTCCCTGCTGCCATGGTCAGTAGCAATGGTGTATAGCATCTATAAGATTCACTGCAGAAATTCACCATGGTTACTTAGGTAGCATCTTCTGAACTCATAACCACAGTCATCTAGAAGGATAAGGGCAGGAGATACAGAGGAATCTTGATTATCCGAAGGACACAAGTGGGGAGTATTTGGTTCGGTTAATTGAATGCTGCATGGTTGAATGCCGGACAACATAGTTTAGCCAAGCATCAGAACCTTGCAAGGTTGCTAGATGATCCAATATTCGGATAATCAAATGCCCGATAATTGAGATTCCTCTGAATTTGGGAATAGTTACATCTGCAAGTTCCCCTCCAAGCCACTCACCATCTTGCTTGGAAATATATTGCTGTTTCTTCAGTGTCACTGGGTCAACAATCTGTAACTCCTTCCCTAATGGTATTGTGCTGTGACTACCCACAGCACATGGATCACAGTGGTTCAAGAAGACAACCCACTGCCACTTTCTCAGACAACGAGGGAAGGGCAATAAATGATGGCCCCATTACATGATGAATAGAAAAGGCACTATCCTGAATTTCAGATCAATTAAATCTGTTGAGAATAGTCAAAAACTAAGGCATCTATCAACATTTTGCTGTAGCTAAAAAAATACCTATGTTGAATTTCAACTACAGCGAAAGTTCAATCATCTATCAAAATTTTGAAATGACCACAAAATTTTTGATCTGAACCTGAAGGTAAAACCATGGGGACACTGTACACCCTCTGATTTGGATGTTATTCTTGTACAATGCAAAATATAACTTTATCCACTGGATAATTTACTCAAAGTCATCTTAAGATTTTTCTACTTCTACAAAGCTGCACATTTCCCTGACAGATTGTCAGTTGTCGGAAGTAACTAAATGGCAGTCACATTATTTTATGATTGCTTATTTTTTCAAAATGATTACTGTAATAGCAAAGGTACAAAACCTGGGCTGCAGCAATTAGTTATGTCATGTAAAGTGGACAACCAATGGTTCCATTGGTTCATGATCCCCTTGTAGTGGTTTGGTTTGCCTGTCTGACCATGGCCTGTCTAGTTCCATTAAAATTGTGTATGTTCTGAAAATCATCATCTGTAATGGTACCAACCATGTAGAGACATTAACATTGAGTTTTCTTTTTACCTGTCCTGTTATCTTGCTGCAATGATAATTGTTGACACTGTGAATTATGGATTTTGGCCATGTCCACCATTTTAAAGCTCACCTAATACACTTTGGCCCAACATCAGAATGGAAAAATTGAGGTGCAAGTCTGACTGTGACTTATTTGATGGTTCTTAATAGAATGGCAGAAGAATGAAACCAATATGTATGTAGTTAAAATATTTTTACAAGAATGTGGAACTAGTGGAACGATTAAATAGTCAAACTATTCAAATAACTGCAAGCCCCTCCATCATGTCCTCCACTCACTTTTTAACCAAACTCCCACAGATTTCTGATACCACCAATATTCTCCCACTGATCTAGTACTCTATCCTTTACTATCCAAACCTCTACCCACTCTGAACCTATCCCCTATCTGTGCCTCTCACTAATGACCCTTTCTGATCACTGCTGACTGCTATTGACCTTTCCAGTCATCATTACATTTCCTTCCTTTAGCCCTCCTTGCACCTAGCCATTGTTGACCTCCATCAAAAGCACCATGACGATTCCTGCCAATCATGCTCATTCCCAAACTGCACCTTTTGCACCAAACAACACCTTTTGCAGTTGCCCTTCATCCTGATGTGCTTTAAGGCACTACAGTATCATGATATTTGATTCTACTTTGATGTGTTTCCTGGTTTTATGACAAATGAGGTCTAAGCCCCTATATCCTGTCTGCCTATCCACACTGGCACAGAGTTTAAACCCTGAACAAGTTGAGCACTTATTTTGGACACACTAGGGTGTCTGGATCTTTATATTTCTGAATATCTATGTTGTAATGGTCCAAAATCGAAACATGTCAAAAATGAATGTGTATGTTATATCTTTTAGCATCGCACATTTGCTTAATGGAGCTTATTGAAGAAAGATGTAGCAATTGAATTTGCTGATCATTTGAGAAAAAAAAGGCTCAAATATTAATTGGTATTCCATTATATTCACACCAACATTTTTGCTAAAAATAGTTAATACACCAATTTCAGTAGGAATATGAAACAGTCCTTCATATGTACTTAGTTTGCAACATTAGCAGAAAAAAACATTATAGATGGGACTAGTCTATACCATGAGCATGAAAAGGACTTGCAGCAAATTGAAAGGCCATTTAACAGAATGCCTGATTTTGTTTGCTCACATTAATTTAGATGAAGAACTGTCAGAGCTGATTTAGAACAAGCTATTAACTTGGTATGAATCTGTTTTGGATTACTGGCTTGGGCCGATTTCTCTGCCTGTTGTTACCCAAAATATAATCAACAACTACCTTTTGGTAGTCTTTTGTCTAACCTTCGTTTGGGTATTTGCAATGCTAAGAACAGTGGTAAGCTCTAAAAAGAAAACTTCAAGCATGTCAATGAAACCATATTTTAAAAAAAGTTTATCAGTTCCTTGTACCAATTCAATTCTGGTTTCCTGCTATTGGAAAGCTATTGTGAAACTTGGAAGGATTCAGAAAAGATTTACAAGGCTGTTGCCAGGTTGAAGGGTCTGAGCCATAAGGACAGGCTAATTAGGCTGGGGCTATTTTCTGTGGTGTGTCAGAGGCTGAGGGGTCAACTTATAGAAGTTTATAATATTATGATGGGCATAGATAGGGGTGAACAGCTAAGGTCTTTTCCCCAGGTACAGGAGTCCAAAATTAGTAGGCATAGGTTTAAGATGAGAGGGGAAAGATTTAAATGAGACCTAAGCATTAACTTTTTCATGCAGACGGTGGTTTGTGTATGGAATGAGCTGCCAGATGTGGTAGAAGCTAGTACAATTACGACACTTAAAATGCATCTGTATGATTACATGAATAGGAAGGGTTTAGAGGGATATGGACCAAGTGCTGGGACTAGATTAATTTAGGATATCTGGTCAGCATGGATGAGTTAGACTAAAAGATCTGTTTCCATGCTGTGCATCTCTATGACTCTAAATTGCTGGAAAGTGTTAGCAGGTTTAGCAGCATCTGTGGAGAGAAATCAGAGTTAATGTTTCGGGTCCAGCGTCAGAATTCCAGCAGTTTCTGTTGTTGTTTCAGATTTCCAGCATCCGCAGTACTTTTATTCTTTTTAAAGATACCTTATTTGACTGTTACAATTGTGAGGTTATACTTGTGACTGTTTCTTCAAGTAAAATGATGGGTCAAAGAATAATGCAGTGCAAGAACTGGCCCTTCGGCCTTGCAATCCTGTGCTGACATACTAAAAATGTCTTCACTTATAGGATCTGTATCCTTCTATGCTATCACCCGCACTTACCACCCTTTGTGTCAAAAACTTGCCTAACACATTTCTTTTAAACGTCCCCCTGCACCTTAAACCTGTGTTCCCTGGCGATTGACCTCTACATCCTGGAATAAGAGACTCATACTTACCACTTTTTTCATGCTATTCACAATCTTATAAACTTCTAGCAGGTCGCCTCTCAACCTCCTGCCTTCCAGTGAAAACAAATGCAATCTACCCAACCTTTCTTAATTGCTAAAATCCCCCAAATCAGGCAACATCCTGGTAAACTTTTTTCTGTAACCTCTCCAAAGCATCCACATCCTTCTGGTAGTGTGGTGAGCAGAACTGTACACAATATTCCAAGTGTGGCTAAACTAAAGTTCTATAGACCTGCAGCATATCTTGCCTATCCTTCTCCTCAAAGCCCCCTCTAATGAAGGCAAACATGCCATAGACGTTTTACTACCTTATTTACCTGCACTGCTACCTTCAGTGATCTGTGGACCTGTACACCCAGATCTCTCTGCCTATCAATACTACTAAGGGTTCTGCTATTCACTGTATAATTTCCACCTGTACTTGACCTTCCATATACATCACATCACATTTGTCTGGATTGAACTCCATCTGCCATTTTCCTGCCTATGCCTCCAACTAATAGATATCCTGCTATATCATCTGGCAATCCTACTCACCATCTGCAACTCCACCAATCTTTGTATCATCCGTAAACACACTAAAACTGCAGCTAATGAACTTGAAGTACGCTATACAGCCAACAAACAAAGCCCATGTCATTTACAAAACACCTTGCAAGAACTATAACAAACACTACATTGGACAAGTAGGCAGTAAACTAGCCATCAGGATACATGAACCTCAACTAGCCACAAAAAGGCATGACCTGCTCTCACTAGTATCCTTACATACAGATGAGGAAGGACACCACATAGACTGGGGCAACACATTCATTCCAGGACAAGCTGAACAGAGACATGCACGAGAATTCCTAGAAGCACGGCATTCCAACCGGAACTCTATGAACAAGCACTTTGATTTGGACCCCATTTACCCCCCTCTGAGAAAAAGAACAGAAAATGACATCATCCACAATAAATGACACCACCAACCCAGTGAGCCACTGGATGCTCACTGATGATGTTATCTGGTATGGTGACGAAACGTCTAGAAATGAACTTTCCAGCTCAGCAAGCAAGCTTGCATCATAGATTCCCTTCTTTGTCCTTGAGTGGGCCCATCCTTTCCCAGGATACCCTCTTGCTTTTTATATATGTATAAAAAATATCTTGGGATTCTCCTTAATCCTGTTTGCTAATGACTTTTCATTACACATTTTAGCCCTTTTAATTCATTGTTTACGTTCATACCACTTTCCTTATATACTTCAAGGGCTTCATCAGTTTCCATGATCTTAAACCTTATGTATGTCTCCTTTTCCTTTTTGACCAAGGCCATAACATCACTGGTCATCCAAGGTTCATGTAACTTACCATACATATCCTGGCACAAAAGCAAAATGGGTAAGGGGGCCAATCCATGGATTACAAAAGGAATTAGAGACAGTATCTGATCCAAAAAAGATGCACATAGATTGGCCAAGAAAAATAACAGATCTGAGGTTTGGGAGTAGTTTAGAATTCATCAAAGAAGGATGAAAGGATTGATTAAGAAGGGGAAAATGCAGGTGGAAAGTAAGCTTGCAGGGAACATAAATACTGACACTAAGAGTTTCTATAGGTAAGGGAAGAGAAAGAGATTAGTGAAGACAAATGTAGGTCCCCCACACACAGAAACAGGGGAATGTATAACTGGGGACAAAGAAATGGCTGAGCAATTGAATACATGCTTTGGTTGTGTTTTCACAAAAGACACAAATCAGATACCAGAAATGTTGGAGAATACAAGATTTAGTGAGAGGAGAGAACTGAGGGAGATCAATATTAGTAGAGAAATAATGCTGGGAAAATTATGGTTGATTAAAAAAGAAATAGCTGTAGCTTTATTTAAAAACAGAGCTGGGTTCTGCCCGATTCCATTTTAATTTAATCTCTTCCCTGTCTTCCTACCTTCCCCTATTTTTGTTATTGTTTCTGTGCCCTTGGTTGGCCGTACTTTTAACTTATTATAAGTTTAGTCAGTGACATGGATAACTTTCCGGTAGATTAATTTTTCAAAAAATACATGCAGATGTGTGCTAATGGTGATTTGAATATGAGATTCCAAACTTGCAGAAAATTATTGAATGTTGGTTTGTGTATAATTTTGCTTAGAACTGTAAATTTAATTTTAAGAGGAAAGAGAATATTTCTGACAACTCACAGAAATAAGCAGTCTGCAAGAATCCAAGGGAAGGAGAACAATGAAAGCCAGTAGGATGTCATGGTTCATTATGCAAGACTACAAATGGGAGCTTAGAATCAGATTGAAAGGACCAAATTCCTGAAAAAATTATGATAAAGATACATGCCATATTATTATTCATTGGAAAATTAGATTCTAAAATGGAGGGAATCATATGTAACTTTGAGTTTAATCTGTGTTTCTACATTGCATATATTAAGGAGAAGACATAGGGCTGAATCTTTTGATATTTTGACAAAATGTCATTTCATCGGGTTTTATAGAGTTTCTCTCAGCAAGGCCTATTGTGTATTCTCAGATAATCCTCCCAAACTTGCTCATTAACTACCTACTCTGCCCCTAAGTCGTCATTGTCAGCTGATGGTGACAGGATTCCACCACTTGCCCTTACGTACCCAGGGCAAGCGATGATATTTTGAAGCTGCTCTCTCTCTCTCCCTCTCTCTCACACACAAACACACGCACACACACACACAGAACATAGCAGTTGAGGGGAGATTAATGCCACAATTTGCCAATATGGATTATGACATCCTGATGAATAGGTATTGTAAAAGATGGCCACCTAGGATCACCATGTCACAATACCAAACCTGCCTGCCTGGATCAAGGTTGTTACTTGGGTCAGAGTGATCTCAACTGTCTGGCAGAGCACCACTCTACCAGGGTAAATGCTACTGTCTTTCCTCTGCTACCTCACATACAGCCTGTCTCTGTTACTGCATCACCTAGAACCAATGTTCATACTATAGCCCTCTCACTCCGCATATAAAATCTTCACTCACTTGCTCTCTGTCACTCGACCTCTGAACCCTGCTAACCCTGCATGACATCTGCACTATCTAGTCAATAACTTGCGTTACCTCAACACTTATCCCAACCTGCATAAGCACGAACAAATGTACCAGACACTTTCATCTCTCTCAGTCCCTCGCTTTCTCTCATTCTCGGAAAAAAGAAACTCATATCGGGACCAAAAGAACCTGGCAAAGTGGTAGGTGCTCAATTTTCATCACCTCACCTCTATGGGGAAAGGATCCTGGTACTGGATAAAGAGGACTGAGATTCTCCTGTCGATACATACTGCTTAAACATCTATGCCACATTCCTTGTAGTGCAATTCTCACATTAATCCCACTGATAATCTAGATTTTGCCTGTCACAATTTATAACCCTTGGCCATGAAATCTCTCTGTTAATCTTGCAGATTCCAGTGGTGTGTTCAAGGTGTCAGTCAGTACATATTCAGTCCATTACCTCAGAGGGGTAAGCCACTAATCCCTCAGAGGATGTATGAACAAGGCTGTTTCGTGCACCCCCCCAGGAACTCAGATACTGACACCACCATGAGTACTTTACTAAAACTATAAATAGAAATACATCCTGATAAGTACTTCACTACCATATCTTTGCATCTGGTCAAGGAAGAATCCATCCAGGTCTCTGGCATGGTCTCTCCCAAGGCAAGCGAGGACCCCATGGTGTCGGCCAGTCATGCCTTCGAACAAATACACAAGCAGGTATATGAACAGCATGCAGGTTTATGGGGGGAAGTTGCCACCATAGGATACCAGATACGTCCTTTGTTTTTCTCACTGTCCAGTTTCTATTGATACCAAAGGAGGCAGCATATTAATAAGACAGGCTGGCATTTTCATGTTTTTCTCCAAAGTTTCTCACCCTAGGCCCTATGAGATTCTGCCCATACTTTTTCATTTCATTTTGGGTTTGTTCAGTGAGTGGTGATAGATGTCTACATTGTGTTATTGCATGCATTTTTGATTAGAGTTTATTTACAGCCTTGCGATAGAACTTGAGGTGAACCATTCAATGTATTAGAAACATAAAGGGTAGAAGAGAGAAAAGTAAAAGAGTCAAGGTGTCCTGTGCCACAGGGTGACACATCAGAAACAAGTTTATTTGAAAATGAAGTGCTCAGGTTTTTTTTAATGGAAAACATGTCATTTAGAAAAAAAACGACTGTTAAAGCAGCAGTGCTGCTTAGCAGTCTCCAAACCAGTCAGTCAGTGTAGAAAGAAAGAAATTCTGAATGGCTTCGAAATAAGTAAGGGATAAATTCCAAACACTGGAATTTTTGTAGTGCTGAAGAAGAATGCCTCCTCTAAGGCTGTTGAATGTATGTGTTTAAATAATACACATATAAGGAGCAAGTGAGCTGAGATAGCAAGCTACTTATGGATCCCAAGGACCAATATTAACTAAAGAACATCTTTGCTGAAAAATGAAATGAATTATCGCCATATGAACTGAACAAAGAACTTTGAAGTGGAGACAGGCTTTACTAAGCTTCGAGTATGGGTAAGGATGTTGATGAAGATAAAAGGTTAAATCTTTATTCCTGATGTTTGTAACAAAGACAATATCAAATCAATCTTGCCTCAATGTTTTCCCCTTTCTTTTGCAATAAACATTCATATTCTTCTTTTAAAAGTACATTGGAAGCCTCATATGTTCAGAGACTGACCTCCACAATTAAACATTAGCAAAAATAAAGCTGATGGTCTATGAAGCCAGTCGATGAAGGCATATTGGATAATTTTATATGTACCTCTCTATCAATCAAATCATACTTTGCAGCCTTCTGATTTTCTCAACTATTAATGTGCAGATCACCTATTTTAAAGATAGGAACCTCTTTCCCTCTATGCCAAAGTGAACTGAGCTATTAAAAATATGCACTAGAGATCAGACTAAATTTGTCACATCTCCTTGAGGTTCTTCAGCTGGATATGATCTGATTTAGGTGCTTTAACTATTTTTAAATTCTTAATTCCATCCAAACGAAAAAAGTTTCCTTTATTTTAGTATAGCCTCTTCCATGATTGAAATCGTTTGGTTTAAATAGCCAAGAGTTGCTTTCAAGATTGAAGAGTGATTGAAAATATTCATTTAACATTTCTGCTATAACCAGTAAATTCCTTGTTTTTTTTTATCATCCCATCAATGACCAATACACTCTGTGATAACTCCCTGACTCTTCACATAACTGAACATATTTTCATTAATCTTTCAGCTTACTTAATTACAACCCTTTTTTAGTTGATCCTTATATATAAGCCTGTTTATTTGAAAAATAGACTGCTACTTATACTCACATTTTAGTACAAATTTATGGTAATATTTTGATGAATATCTTTCTCTTTGTATTTAACTAGTCAATTACTTCAGCTTTTTGTCATTTTTTTTGAGTTTTGATAAACATTAGTTTTCCACACTTTTGTCAATAGGGGATTCTTATAGAGGTCTAAGTGGCACAAGAATTGGATGAAAAGTCCATTGAGGCAGATTCCAACATAAGGAGCATCTTGCTCCTCTTTAATATTTTTCAAGAGCAGCGAGGCAAGTTTCTCGCTAGGCCACATGAGTCACCAATTAGGGAGGATTATTGCTTATTCGATCTCTTAAAACAGCCCAACTTGCCTCGCTAATATTCAGTTTACTATTTAACCAAATATGTTAAGTATTGAAATAATTTGACATAGAATTCCGAGAGAATGCCTGGAGACTTCAGCTAGAAGCTGAATCTTCATCTTGTAAACAGCATGCTCGGACACTGCTTTCTCTCCACAGATGCTGCCAGATCTGCTGAGTTTCTCCAGCAATTTCTGTTTTGGTTTCAGATTTGCAGCAACTGCAGTTCTTTATTTTTTGTCTTTTTGAGCTGCTTGCTTGCTCATTTAGCAGTTTATTTTAGCAGTCACTTGCCTTACACTTCCCTGTATGCTCGTTCTATCCATGCCAATTGGTAATTGCCAATTGGTACAGTCACACAACTAGACAGTTTGCCTTGCTGGTCAGCAGTCCTCAATCAAGGAGCAGGAGCTTCTGTACAGCAGCGTGTAGGCTCATGTAATTGGTTTGGGTGGGAATTTGAGGAGGCACTAAGCCAATGCCGTTTACAGGAAGGGCTGTCAGGCTAAGGATTTGGGTGTTTGGGGGCTGACTGATACAAAGATGCAGAAACTAGAAGCAGTCTCCTTCCATAGTGCTGGAAATCTAGAGTGCACAATGGGGAAGAAAATGGTGGCAAACACACTCAAAGTGGGCAGAATAAGTGACTTGACCTGTCAGCGAAGAGGCTTCAAGAACCAACAAAATAATGATCAAGAAAGGAAAGCAACATTACATACACACATGCACTTTACAGGTCATAGATCTGCATGGTCCCTAATCCCTGGTCATCCTATTACTTTGGACTCCTGTTTGTTGTACGTCTACCTGCCTCAGACAATGCTGACCACTTCATTCACCCAAGCTTATATGTACTCAGAAGCCAGAGAAAGAATTGAAATGTTATAGGACATGGGTCAATGGGATCAACAGGACCATTGCCTTGTACCACCTTGCTCAACCTGCTTCCAGATGCTGCACTAGACTCTCAAGACAGACAACAATCCATGGTACATCTTGTGTAAACATGAACACCGTACTGAAACAATTAGGCTATACAGAAAAATAAACAACCAGATGTAAGGTCAAAGCAGTGCCATTTATTTTAAAATGTGCCAAATAATGTAGAGTGTAATGTCACCTGTGCCACCAAAGTGCCCATAATGAGTTTTCTCCTTCATCTCACAATGTTTTTGTACCGTCCCTGGTTCCACAGCTGGCGTGGTGGAAGCCTGTTCAAGAGTGGAGTCCGTTGTCCCTGGAGGTTTGGTCGGGTGACTCCAGGTGTTATATTTGGACAGCTCAGACATGCTGAGAGTATTCTTGCCAGAAACAATTGGACCCTGCTTGGTGTGAACATCCAAAGATATGGGGGACAGGGGTATTTCTGGGTACATTTGGAGGGCCCAGCCATCTGTGAAGTGTCCTGAATGGAGGCTTTCAAGAGGTGATTATTTGGTCCTTCCAGCATTGCCTTGTCTCCTTGTGAGGATGGGGCACCTTGGGTGCTCACCAGGTTCTCCATCCCTCTGGCACCATGCCTTCACTCCTGAGGATCGATGGCTGAGGAGCTGAAGTGTACCATTTCTACAGAGCATGGGGATACCGGACCTCGCTCTCCATGGCAACCCCTAACCTGCACATGAAGGCAGGCATACAGTGACATATATGCACTGCTGCAGCTTCTAGGTAATGAAGCACATTGCATTCTGCATAACTGCCTATGGCTTCTGGAGCTCCCTGTGCATGTGGACAAAGTCCCTGATTGATGACATCAAAAAGTCCTGCCCTGTCAGGTGCTTTGTCTCTAACAGTCTTGGATTTCTTCCTCAACCAGCTGCAAACTTGTCACAGATTGGGCTTTAACACTTTCTGACATTAACATTCCCACGGAAGTGGACATTCCAGAGGTGGTGGGGTGTGCAGAAGGCAGCCTTGCCAATGCTTCCACTCAGTACATGGCACTTTTGTCCTCAGACATCAAGGAGGTGGTTTATGGAGAAACTGGACATTTCAATATTGGTTTGTAAGTTGGTGGTACCTGCAAAATAAAACACAGAGAAGGCATTGCATCTAATGGTTAGAAGTGGCATGCAATAAATGATACTGACTGTGAAGCTAACGTGAGAGTTGCAATAGAATTAAAAGTGGTATTTACTCAGTTGGTGCAACCTGGATGTTTTAACATTCCCACAGGTGTGTACCTGGTCTTTTCATTTGAAGGTAAGGATCCTCTTCTCATTAAGGGTGAGGAGCCTAATATTGGGCACCTTTCACTCATCTGAGCTCTTTCTGTCCTTTTATGGACTGTCCTAACCTGTAATGACAGAAAGGGAGGAATTAAATAGGTGAGTATTTGGCATAGTACTGTGCTGTTGAGCAAAAGATGGTGAGATATTCCAAGATAGTGAGGAGGCAAAACAACAGGTTAATGTAGGGTTAATGATATGGGAGGTTGCAAGTGTGGTGCGAACACTTGAGGCAAGATGTTGCATTCAATATTGAGAGGAGCAGAGCATGAACCTCAATGGTAGATGGATGCAGTAACAGAGATAGTGAACAGACAGAGTATGGTACTTCCCTGGTATAGTGGGGAAATTCATTGATGCTTCTATGACACCACTGACCATTTCTGTGGACTGTGGAAGTGGCACTGAAATGGGTGGCAACCTCAGACCAGGCTAACAGGGCCCGGTGATGTGTTTTCCTATCGTGATCCTCTGGGAAGTGAACTTTTCTCCTTTGCACTGCCTCCTCAACCAGGACCTCCAGGACTCAGTTCAGAAAGTTGTGCTATTTTCCCTTTCTTAGACAACTTCACAAAAGGTTCTTGACTAGAAAGGTAATGAAATGTCTGGAAATGAACCTTGCAGCTCAGCGAGCAAACCTACATCCAAAACCTCAACCTGAACTACAAATCTTCTCAAAACTCATTCTTGACCAAGCAATGCTCAGAATGTAAGTGTGTCCGTGTACACATCAGGCTTTTAAAGATGGTGCAGGTGCAGCAGTTGCCCATCTTTTGGCAGATATCTATTGAGTGGTGAATTATTCTGGAAATAGCATGTGATATAATGGGGCCAGAATCAGACATGATGAACATCACTGGGGAACGGTTATAATTAATGAGGCACATTTGGTGGGATACGCCACAAAATCTTGCTAGGCCCCCTAAAATCTGGAAGATTCAGCCCCTTCTTTCTAAAAGCTTTTCAGATGCCTTCTACTTTGCGCTCATGACCATCTAAGAAGGTTGAATAATTTGCTGTTCAACACTGTCTGCTATTTTCATGAAATTTACTCTTCTGAACTGAGTGAAAATTACACATTCACAGATGCTTTAGTACTACAAACTAATTGTGTCAATGTCGGACCAAAAATTCTGATTACCATTGGAACAGATTTGATCGATTGGAAATCTCTTTGAAATTATCCACTTGTC
This sequence comes from Chiloscyllium plagiosum, assembly GCF_004010195.1. Taxonomy (NCBI): domain Eukaryota; kingdom Metazoa; phylum Chordata; class Chondrichthyes; order Orectolobiformes; family Hemiscylliidae; genus Chiloscyllium; species Chiloscyllium plagiosum. The sequence continues at coordinate 54,309,390 of NC_057715.1, forward strand.
AACAATTTCTGCAGCCATAATTCCAAGTCTAGCCTGTCTGAAAAGCATCCATCACAAATATTGCAAGCCAAAACAGAACATATTTTATAGCAATTATTACAATAACTTGTTTAAAAGTCCAGAAGTCATTTCCACAATGACAAAGCGAGTTAACTGTAAAGTAAGTGAAGTGATTGAGTAGCCGTGGGTATGGAGAGGGATAGTGTACTCAGTGGATAAGAGGGTAATATGTCAAAATGCAACATTGTATAGTTCTAATGGATTGTTGATTGTTGATTGATTATGATTGCCAACTTAACTATTGATATCTTCAATACTACATTGTTATGTGCCATTGTTATTAAAGCAATATCTTTTCAGGAATAGGTGTTTGCAATATTTTTGTTGAAAATGCACCTTCTAACATCAGGGACTGATTTAGTAAGTAGGATCCTTTATCTTACACTATAAAGCACATTTATGGGCACAATGACATTAGTAGAAAGAACCTGTTAACAATACCTCTGCCTATTCACAAATGAAATACTTGTGTCATCAAGATAACCAGGATGCTAAGCAGCATGTGATGATCAGTCAATCAGAGTGCAGTTCCTGCTGAATCACAAAAGTAGGCTTGATTTTTTTTAAACTGTCTTCAAATGTGTAATGCAATCTGTACAGACATATTTTAATTGTAGTCTTCAACTAACGTATGGTTTATCAATCACAAAAAAATGTAAATTATTGGATAGACTCAGCAGGTCTGGCAGCATCTGTGGAGAGAAAGCAGAGTTAATGTTTTGATTTTAGTGACCTTTCTTAGGTTTATCAATATTGTGTAGGTGATTGATGAGCTTATATAAAGCCAGAAATGCAATAACAACTGACTTTTTTAGCTATGTCACTTTTTTGCTAAGTCTTACTAAACCTACACACTTTATGCAATTCCTGCCCTTATAGCATGCATCATGTACAATTTCTATCACATTTTGCGATGTGCCATTTCCAGAAAAGCTCACCACTCACTGTATATCCTGGAATTGACTGGCATCCTTAGCACAGACACCATCCCACTGTGCACTCAGAAAAGCACTGTAAGTCAGGAGCTGTCCTCCACAGTTTTTGACGTTTGCCCCAGATGTGGCAGACGTGTGGAAATTGGTGTTCTGCTTTTTAGGCAGTATCCTAGAGCTCCTGCTTGATGGGGTGGTGGTGAGCTGGGACTTCTTATTTCCCTAGATCCAGCAGTGGACACCACAACAGCAGACCATGCCAGCCTGTGAGGTTGATGGTCCAAATCATCTGGATTAAATGAAATCTCAAGCCTTTTGAAGGAGTGCCCAGCACTGCAGGAAGGAGATCGTTGTCCTTCTCCACTTTACCAGTGTGAGTGACACCATCTTCCTTCCAATACCTCACTTTCTCTCTATGCATGCTGCTGTATTCACCTCCCACCAACGACATGCTTATTCAGTCTTACTATTGCTTGCACCATCTTCTGCAACTGCCCTCACCAACCCTAACCTCTAGATACCACCAACTTTGTACACCCACTTTCACAGGACTCCCTCCACACCTAAAGCAACAGTAACAACTTTACCACCAGCTTCCATCTTCCATTATACTGCCTCTCATTTCATGAAGGAAATCAGCCCACATTAGGCCAGAAAGAGTCAAGACAAATGGTGTGCTGCCCAACATTCAGCTCCTTATGAAGACGGGATCCTCCCTGAGGAGGCCCTATTATTGGAAGCCACCAGGCCTGATTTTGGAGGCTGCTCCTGCTGTAATGTACTGGGATTTCTTGAGTGAAGGCTATTCCCATTGATCTGACTGTGGCCTATTAACAATTCTGACAAGCTTCCTAGCTTTGTGCCTGTGGCAAACGGCACAGCAACACTGAAGTAATAAGAGCCTGTTATTTCTGGCCAAGTGGGTAAACTGGTAAAAGATGGCAGAAATGCTGTGGGCATCCAGGTAGGTACAGAATGAGTGAGTGCTATATTAGTGTAAACGTGTCTTGGGATGCAGCCTGGTCCAATTCATGAGCTGGGTTTTTGTCCCTGAGTGCTCATTGTTCTTGATGCAGCATTACAATGATAGTTGCTGGTGCAGCACAGGAATGTAGAAGCATCCTGTAAGTGGATTGGAAATGTGTCATGAGGATTCTTAGAGCTTTCACAGAACTGGTTGCTCTGGGCGACCTGGCATCATCCTGTGGGAAGCTAGGGCTCTGAGTATCTATCTCCACCCCTCTCCATCCTGGGTGGCGTTGCTGGAAGATGAGCCAGGACCCCGTCGGTTAATGTCCAGTGTTAGAGGAGGTGCGGGGCCTGTGCACTGTGACCATCTGCAACTTGGGCTACGGGGAGAATGCGGGTAAGTGGAGTTGAAATGCCCATCAGCCATGATTGAATGGCAGAGTGGACTTGATGAGCCGAATGGCCTTACTTCCGCTCCTATGTCTTATGGTCTTATGGTTACCTGTCAGGTCCCTTTTAAATATTTCCCGCTTTCACAATCTAATTGGCTGGAGTCTCAAGGTCCAAGTTGAGTATGACGTGTTCAGGCTCCTGGTCAATCTGCTTCTATCACCAGGCGTGCTGCATCATTTTGAAAAGTTTTGTTTTCCTAACATCATGTTCATCTTACCTTCTGTGGCAGCTTTGGGTAAAGAAGGAGGCTTACAGAGGCTGCTGCAGCAGAGAATGTGCTGTGGATCTGACCATTCTGTCTCCTGGTGTGTCCTTCGACTAGGTGGCTTGAGCAGCAGTTTTGAAGACAAGGTGGGTCTGGGCCCAGGACTCCAATAGGTAAAAACAATGACTGCAGATGCTGGAAACCAGATTCTGGATTAGTGGTGCTGGAAGAACAAAGCAGTTCAGGCAGCATCTGAGGAGCAGTAAAATCGACATTTTGGGCAAAAGCCCTACCCAGGATTCCAATATCTGGCCTGGGACTCCTTTTGGCAGTGATAGAGCGGCCTGGGACTCCGTTTGTTCATTGGCGTCGCTCTGGATCTCCTTGTAGCAGCTTCAGCATTGGTCTGTGACTCATTTCTTCAGCATCATGGGGGTTCTGGACTGGGATTCTCCAATCCAGAGCCATGAAATGGCCTAATTTCTCTCAAAATTTCTTTTTCTCAGTGTTGGGGAATTGAGGACTAGAGGGCAGCGGTTTCAGATTACAGGGGAAAGAATAAAAGGGAACCTGAGGGGCAACTTTTTTTCACACAGAGGGTGGTGCGTATACAGAACTCGCTGCCAGTGGAAGTGGCTGAGGTGGACACATTAACAATACTTAAAAGGCACTTGTACAAATAGATGGATAGGAAAAATTTAGGAAGATATGGGCCAAGTGCTGGAAAATGGGGTTAATGTGGACGGACATTTTGGTTGGCATGGACCAGTTTGGGCCAAAGGCCCTGTGTCCATGCTGTAGGACTCAATGGCTCTATCATGTTAGGAGAGAATCTAAAACAATGAGTCACTGCTAAAAATCAGGTGCTGTGCATTTAAAATAGAGAAGATACATTTTTCTTTATCACTGAGGGTCTTTTTAAAAAAATTATTTTCCCAGAAGAATGGAAGTAGAGTTCTTGAATCTTTTTAAGCAAGGGGAACAAAAAAATCGGCATTGGCAGATTTAAGGTTATAAATCAGATCAGTCATGTTCTTACTGATTACTGGAAAGGGCCTTCTCCTGCTCCTAATTCATACATCCATATGTTGCATGTAATAGAATCAGAGTAAACTAGGAGGCTATACTGGAAGATTATAAGGAACAAAATACAGTCCCCTCTTTACAAATCCAGTGATGCCAAGGAAGTGCCAAAGTAAAGATACTCAAGCTGGGAGCTCCCTCAATCCCAAGTAGTTAATATCCTGAATTCTGACACATCTATGTAAGCCTTCTGAAAAAAAGAGCAGATTATAAAAATGGAAAGGGAACTAAGTGTGGATATGGATGGGTGGTGAATCCCAAGCCAGAGACATAATCTGGATTTCTAAAGGAGGTTGAATATTTGTTTATTTTTTGTGATCAATCTTGCATAGGCGCTGCTTAACATTGTCCAAGGAAGCGCTCGGCTATACTTACCCTAATAACAATCATAGAATAACAATCTGGCAGCAAGGTGCAGGCAAATGCCTTTGTGCCTTTAATAATGCAGGCACATGTAAATTATGTATCCTCCCACTGACCTAGAAATATCCAGTATGTTAAGTATTGGAGGATATCAGGGCACAATTCCAATTGCAGAGATTATAGCCCTTGGATTTCTGGATTCAGAACTGATTTAGATATCTTTCTGAATACAGTTAATGATCAAACTGGAAATAATTTCATCCATCAAGACAGAAAACAAAACACTCAAAAGAAAAAGCACAGCTTCTAGATTCACACACAGTCAGAAATTGTGCGACTAAAAAACAAAGATATAAACAAGATTGACTGGCAACTTGTTAAAAATGATAATAGAAAGCAATAATTTCAAGGTTACAATTCAATCTCAGATATAGTTGTTGATATAAATCACAATGATCATTGCTGTGGCTCATGATGTCATGTTAAACAATAGATTATAATCTTATAATCACTGTATGCGATCAATTATAGTAATATTTTGATGGATAAAGTCCAAGAGCTCTTTTATAATTAATAGCCCTTCAACTTTTAAAAAAAAACCTTTTTTAATAACATTAATCTGTTAATTAAACAAAACAAAATTAATAATGCATATATTTAATTGATATTTTACATGACTTAATGCATTACTTAAATTACAAATATAGCCGTTACATTAAATAAACCATATTACCAGATTTAAGTCTTTCAGCCTCAAGCTATCACAAACAAGTCCAGTCAAAAGCTGAAAATGCATGCAGCTAAAATTGAGTTCCATAGCACTGCTCGCAGCAGGAGACAATGAAAAATGAAATTAATAGCTTTCACTAGCTTCGAATAAGTGGCTCAGCTTTTTTGACAGGATGATGGATGATGAACTATGAACCGATGCACCAAATGGAACCTCAGGGAACAAATTTTAAATACAAATGTTGAAATGGACTATCCACTGTCAGTATCTACTGGCATTCAGAATATAAATGAAAAGTGATTTAAGCTTCAAATTGATGAAATTGTGCTAAAGCATTTGAGCAAAGGTACGTAAACAAACATTCTATTTAAAATGACTACTAATTATTAATGCATACACAATTTTCCATAAGCAATACATTTTGTCATTTAAGTTTCAAAATGAGCCTTTCAAGCCATTATTAAAACTTCACGAAGCATTTTGTCGCATTCACTTGCATTTATCAAGCCCACTGTCATCCACTAAATTCTCCGGCAAACAGAATGGCGCACTCTGATTCATATATTTCAAGCAGTCCTGTTTTCACATGTATCTATGGAATGAAGCAGTCCATGTCACTTAATATACAGACCCATTTGGCTTATACTGACTTCCACCTTGCAGAGTGGTTAAGAGTGAACAGACTTGATGCGAATCAGGTAGATAAATTGGATAAGGTAGTTCTGGGACACATTGACAATCTGACTGCAAAATAATTGCATCCCTCATTGAACTAATAATTGTAAACATAGCAATTCTATAAATCACATAAAACATTCACAATTAACTGCAGTTTGCAAGATGTAGAACAAAACCCCATTAAAGTTCATCGCCGCATGACATGATCACAAAATAATCAGTATACATATGGTGGAGTAACATTAATGTCAGTTTGATAAGATTGCAGAGATAATAGATATTGCATTAAAAGATTGCCTGATAAGCCATTGCCAGTAGGTTCCCTAGAATTGTGCAAGGAATTAAACATCCATCCATCCTTCATAACGTAAATAACAGTTTCAATGATGGGCATTCCCACATCTAATCTTGGAACAGAACTTGACATTGCAGTGATGGGTAGCGCATCCAATGAGATGAGATGTAAGACCACTGATAGGCATCTAAATGGCCAGGAAAGTTGTCTAGAGTATTTGAAAAAACTGCAACTGTAAAAGAATATCTATCTGGTTCAGCTTAACCAGGCAGTTTGAATCAATTTCAGGATTTTGGAAAGGATAAATCAATCCCTAAAATGGAAAACAATTGGAGTTATTGACAGCATGGGACAAGCAGCAGAGATGTGTCCAAAGTGGATTTTGCAACCACTTGTCCAATATAACCTTTTCCCTCTATCTATAACTTCCAGCAATACCACTGGTGGTTGGTTAGTAAGTAAAATACCATTGAACTTATTCAGTTTCTTGATATAGAGTTATATGATCACATCTTGTTGAACGTGGGAGTTTAGGGAGAGTTTACGGGTTACTGCAGATTATATCTGCAATAAATGCTGTTTGTTGTGATTCCCATCAGTTCGAACAGATCAGTTAGAGAGACAGTTCGAGGCAATGAGGAATTTACAAGAGCAAGGGGATGTGATGGATGGCAGTTATATGAAGGGGGAAAAGCCGCAGATACAGTCACATAGATGGGTTAACTCCAGGAAAGATAAGAGAGGTAGGCAGTTAGTGCAGGAGTCTTCTGTGGCTATCCCCATTTCAAACAAGTATGCTGTTTTGGAAGATATAGGGGATGATTGATTCTGAAGGGAATGTAGCATAAACAGCCATGTTTCTGGTATTGAGACTGGCTCAATGCAATGAGAGATACATCGGGTTCCAAAAGATCAGTTGTGTAAGGGGTGCTGGAAGAGCACAGCAATTCAGGCAGCATCCGAGGACAGACAAAATCGACGTTTCGGGCAAAAGCCCTTCATCAGGAATAAAGGCAGAGAGCCTGAAGCGTGGAGAGATTAGCTAGAGGAGGGTGGGGGTGGGGAGAGAGTGGCATAGAGTACAATAGGTCAGTGGGGAAGGAGATGAAGGTGATAGGTCAGGGAGGAGAGGGTGGAGTGGATAGGTGGAAAAGGAGCGGGGCAGGGGGGACAGGTCAGGGGATCGAGTTTCTGAAGGTTAGAAGCTAGGATGAGGTGGGGGAAGGGGAAATGAGGAAACTGTTAAAATCCACATTGATGCCCTGGGGTTGAAGTGTTCCGAGGCGGAAGATGAGGCGTTCTTCCATGCGTCTGGTGGTGAGGGAGCGGCGGTGGAGGAGGCCCAGCACCTCCATACCCTGGGCAGAGTGGGAGGGGGAGTTGAAATGTTGAGCCACGGGGCGATTTGGTTGATTGGTGCGGGTGTCTCGGAGATGTTCCCTAAAGCGCTCTGCTAGGAGGCGTCCAGTCTCCCCAATGTAGAGGAGACCGCATCGGGAGCAACGGATACAATAGATGATATTAGTGGATGTGCAGGTAAAACTTTGATGGATGTGGAAAGCTCCAATGGGGCCATGGATAGAGGAGAGGGAGGTGATGTGGGCGCAGGTTTTACAGTTCCTGCGGTGGCAGGGGAAAGCGCCAGGATGGGAGGGTGGGTGGTAGGGGGGCGTGGACCTGACCAGGTAGTCACGGAGGGAACGGTCTTTGCGGAAGGCGGAGAGGGGTGGGGAGGGAAATATATCCCTAGTGGTGGGGTCT
>NC_057715.1:54320110-54331652 GCF_004010195.1 Chiloscyllium plagiosum
CCCTCCTCTAGCTTATCTCTCCACGCTTCAGGCTCTCTGCCTTTATTCCTGATGAAGGGCTTTTGCCCAAAACGTCGATTTTGCCTGTCCTCGGATGCTGCCTGAATTGCTGTGCTCTTCCAGCACCACTGATCCAGAATCTGGTTTCCAGCATCTGCAGTCATTGTTTTTACCTTGTGTTCGGGGACTCTCTCGTCCGAGGTACAGACAAACTTTTCTGTGGCCAGCAGCGAAAAATCAGAGTGGTGTGTTGCTTCCCTGGTGCCAGAATCAAGGATGTCTCAGAGAGGGTGCAGAATGTTCTCACGGGGGAGAGGGGCCAGCAGGAGGTCATTGTCTACATTGCAACCAATGACACTGGAAAGGAAAAGGTTGAGATTCTGAAGGGAGATTACAGAGAGTTAAACAGGAATTTAAAAAGGAGTCCTCAAGGGTAGTAATATCTGGATTACTCCCAGTTCTATGAGCTAGTGAGGGCAGGAATAGGAGGACAGAACAGATGAATGCATGGCTGAGGAGCTGGTTTATGGGAGAAGGATTCACATTTTCAGATCTTTGGAATCTCTTTTGGGATAGGAGTGACCTGTACAAGAAGAACGGTTTGCACCTAAATTGGAAGGGGACTAATATACTGGCAGGGAGATTTGCTAATGCTGCTTGGGAGGATTTAAGCCATGAAGAATTGGGAGTGGAGGGGGGATCCAGGGAGATGGTGAGGAAAGAGAGCAATCTGAGACTGGTACAGTTGAGAATAGAAATGAGTCAAACAGTCAGGGCAAGCAGGGACAAAGCAGAGAACAAGATAGCACTGATAAATTAAACCACATTTATTTCAATGCAAGGGGCCTAACAGGGAAGGCAGATGAACTCAGGGCATGGTTAGGGACATGGGACTGGGATATCAAGCAATTGCAGAAACATGGCTCAGGGCTGGACAGGACTGGTAGCTTAATGTTCCAGGATACAAATGCTACAGGAAGGATAGAAAGGGAGGAAAAAGAGGAGGGGGAGTGGTGTTTTTGATAAGGGATAACATGACAGCTGTACTGAGGGAGGATATTCCCAGAAATCCATCCAGGGAAGTTATTTGGGTGGAACTGAGAAATAAGAAAGGGATGATCACCTTATCGGGATTGTATTATAGACCCCCTAATAGTCAGAGGGAAATTGAGAAACAAATTTGTAAGGAGATCTCAACTATCTGAAAGAATAATAGAGTGGTTATGGTAGGGGATTTTAACTTTCCAAACATAGACTGGGACTGCCATAGTGTTAAGAGTGTACAAAAAAATTATCTGATTCAGTATGTGGAAGCACCTAGTAGAGAAAGTGCAAAAATGACTTACTCTTGGGAAATAAGGCAGAGCAGGTGACTGAGGTGTCAGTAAGGGAGCACTTTGGGGCCAGCGATTATAATTCTATCAGATTTTAAATAATGATGGAAAAGGATAGACCTGATCTAAAAGTTGAAGTTCTAAATTGGAGAAAGGCCAATTTTCATGGTATTAGGTAAGAACTTTCAAAAGCTGTTTGGGGGCAAATGTTCGCAGGTAAAGGAACAGCTGGAAACTAGGAAGCCTTCAGAAATGAGATAACAAGAGTTCAGAGAGAGTATATTCTTGTTCAGGTGAAAGGAAAGGCTGCTTAGGATAGAGAAGTTAAAAATCACACAACACCAGGTTATAGTCCAACAGGTTTAATTGGAAGCACACTAGCTTTCAGAATGACACTCCTTCATCAGGTGGTAGTGGAGGGCTCAATCCAAACACAGAATTTATAGCAAAAAATTACAGTGTGATGTAACTGAAATTATACATTGAAAAATTGATTGTTAAGTCTTTCATCTGTTAGAATACAGTGATAGTTTCACTTCTTTCATGTGTAAATCATAAAACCCTTTTTTTAAAAAAAGTTGCATTCTCGGATTAACTGTTAACAATGGTGATAGCTAGACAATATGTTGAAGGTGTTGGCCCCCTGTGTTCTCTGTCTATGCCATGATGTTTAGATTGATTCTAATCTAAAAAGTGAGATACCTTGGGTTCATGTCACATTAATGGTGACCACCATTGCACTACACACACACACATACACACACACAAAGATATTCCTACACACACACACACTCTCACACACACACAGGCATTCCTATACACACATACAAATGGATACACATATACACAGACTCGCACACAGACACCCAAACACACCCTTACAAACACACATACACTCCTACACTCACACATGCACCCTTTCACAGACTTAAGACACTCTGCACTCACTACACACACACCCATACACTTTCTCACACTCACAATCCCCAACCCAGACAGACACACACACACACACACACACAGACAAAGACCCACATGCACATATGTATTTTGTGGGGTGAATTTGTACTTGCAGGGTTACATTGTACTTTGCTCAAAAACTGCATGCATTTGTGTTGAACTCTGAGCTAAAAACTGCATGAATTTATGTAAAATTCCGTTATCTCACTTTTTAGGGTTACAGGGTTGGGTCTGGGTCTGGGTAAGATGTTAGTTGGAGGCTTGCCCAATGGGCCAAATGGCCTCTTTCTGCACTGTAGGGATTATATGATTACAATGCACATCTTACTCATTTTTGTTGATTGTGATGAAGGTAACATGCCAACTTTAAGTTACCTGTTCATTCGATAATTTCAATCTGCCAGTAACTGGTACGATGCATCAGAAGGTGGCTGAAGTTTCTAGAATCATGGAATCCCTACAGTGTGGAAACAGGCCATTTGGCCCAATAAGTCCACACTGACCCTCTGAAGACTAACTCACCCAGATCCATTCTCCTATACTATTACTGTACATTTATCCCTGACTAATGCACCTAACCTACATACCCCTGAACACTATGGACAATTTAGCATGGCCAATTCATCTGACGTGCACATCTCTGGATTGTTGGAGGAAACTGGAGCACCTGGAGGAAACCCACGGGAAGAATGTACAAACTCCACACAGACAGTTGTCTGAGGCTGAATCGAACCCAGGTCCCTGGCGCTGTGAGGCAGCAGTGCTGAGCTACCGTGATGCCCCTTTGTGTGTAGGTAACACCACTTGAAGATAGCTTGCATTGTTTAAGGATAATTTCTTAAAGGGAACTCCTGAGAGCCCTGTGTTTTCCAGCAGATTGCCCTGTTCTACATGGCCTTTTGTTCATTTTCCAGCCATTCTTAGCACAGTGCCTATTAGTACACTGATGTCTGGGAGCACCTTGTTGTTTCTAAAAGCTGACTGTTGAACAGCCCTTTAGATTAGCATAGAAAGGATTGGTTGCAGTACTCTACCCCAATCACAAGCCACAGACATCTGAATCTAAGGTAGTGCCAGTGCTGGTATCATAATACCTCTTTCAAAAAAATGTGACCTATGAACCAGTAATATCAAACTATCCCTATATCTTAATACCTCAGTGCTGAAATGCTTCAATGAGGTTGCTGGTTGTCTGAGTGCAAAGTTGATGCTAGTACGCAGTATGACCAACCATAACTGTATGAATGCCACCTCAACATAAGTAATTGAATGATTATAATTTACATATTCAATAACTAGAAATAAAACAGAGGTCAGCTGATGAGAAACCACATCACTAACATATACAGGTGGACTGAGATGTTCACATTGCACAAAAAAATGCTACACATTTCTCTACCATATGTCCTGTTAATTGCAGAAGTGCAGAAATATCTTTATCTTGGTTTTAGTACTTCTGATGAGAGTTGCAGCATCTCATTTACTCCACAGCACTGCTGGCACAGCTAGAGCTTGCTGCTATTGATAGTGCTATAAGACCATGGCTCCCTGAGGTAACAAGATGCTGTCAATATTGATAGCAAAAACTTTTTATATGCAATCCAAACGTGCAATGTTCACATCAATTGAGGTGGTAAAAATGTGTTTGCCACCTGCCATCCTCATCCACATTCCTCATGGATGCAACCTGGCGGTCTTTCCCGAAAGCGTCAGATGGGCAAGCTACAAGAATCATTAAGTCTACTTCAGTGGTACTTCTGTCTTTCAGCTCTAAGGCTGATTTTGTGCTGGTTCTTATAACAAACCTTCTCCCCACAATTTGACTCCAAACAGCAGAGAGCTATTAATAAAACTCAAATGCTAGGTGATGAATATAACTTCTCTGTAATTACATTTTAACCTCAGTAAATTAAAATGTCAAGTTAATTTTATGAAGTTAAAAATATTTGATTGCTTTCATCTTATTCCACAAGATTAAAATGTATTTAAATGCTTCTAATCTTTAAAACTTCCAAATACATTTTACTTTTGTTTTTATGGTTACTGAATATTCTTTTTTGGCTCATTTGTTCAAAAGCTAATTATAGTTTATTTTTTCTCTTGGATAAACCTTCCTTTAGGTTTGCAGTTATGTTGCTTAAATATTGCATACATTGAGTTGTTCCTTTAAATGAGCACCCCACATTAGTCTAATAAAGTATTTGATTTCTTAATTGTTCAATTTCCTGACCTCTACAATATGTTTTAGTTACCTCTGGAAAATGACCACAATTTGTGTAGAGATACTTCCTGAGTCCAATGTGAATTTGTCTTTCACAATCTTGAACTTGCTGTTACTGTTATAATGTTATATTACATTTTAAAATTATTGATCTGGGTTATATTTATGTCTTCTGTTGAATAACCTATTAAGGTGGCCTTTGACATATCACTTGCAAAGTCTTCATTTATTAAGATCTTAGTTTCCTGCTTCCTCATTATACCTAAAGTGTTGACTTTGTCTGGACACCATTCTCACAACCATAAACAGTCATGCAAAACTTTGCAGACGTGAATGGTTGTTCTTCACCTGCATGACTAAGCTGTAAGTGGTGAATGGTTATCTTAGAGATGGTATGGAGAGTATTACAGCTCAGCCCAATGTTGTGCTGATTTGACAATCATACATTTGCAGTTTCTCATAGGTACGACTATATAATCATCGAGAAAGCTAATTTATCTTAAAGTTTTCACAGCCAGGAATTCCAAGATCCATTGAAGCACCCAACAAATTGGTTAAAAATCACACAACACCAGGTTATAGTCCAACAGGTTTAATTGGAAGCACACTAGCTTTCGGAGCAACGCTCCTTCATCAGGTGTTGTGTGATTTTTAACTTTGTACACCCCAGTCCAACACCGGCATCTCCGAATCATAACAAATTGGTATAATTAAGAAGAAACAATGAAGCATTTGTCAGGATCAAACTTGGAATGTTTCTGAGGTATGAAAAAAAGGAAGTATTAAAAATGAAAGAAAAGTATGGTTTGAGAGAAAGCTTCCTAGTGATACAAAAACAGACAGCAAAAGTTTACATAAATATTTAACTAGAAAAAGAGTAAGTAAAGCTAGTGACAAAAATATAAATTGCTGAAAAAGCTTAGCAGATCTGGCAGCATCTGTGGAGAGAAATTAGAGTTAATGTTTCAGGTCAAGAGACCTTCCTCAAAACTTTGTGATTTCTCTGATTTCTCTCCACAGATGCTGCCAGACCTGCTGAGTTTTTCCAACAATTTCTATTTTTGTTTCAAATTTATAGCATCTGAAGTTCTTTTAGTTTTTAAGTAAAACTAATGTTGGTCTCCTTAGAGAGTTAGTTATTGTCAAATATTAATGAAAATGAGTACATGTAGTCATATAACAGGTGAGTGAGGTCTGTCTTCACTGCAGAAAACGTAATAATCTTCCCATAGGTTTCAAAGATGAAGAAGTGAAAGGGAGGGAGGATGTAAAAACATTCACCATCACCAGAAAAAAGGCGCTGAGAAAACTATTGGACTAGAAGACCAATCAGTCCCCAGGACCAAATGGTCTGCATCCTCCAGTTTTTTGTTTCAAAAATGCTGTAGAGATAGTCAGAACATTAGCTATATTCTTCCAAAGGTCTTCTGATATAAAAAGACCCAAACAGATTCAAAAGTAGCTGATCTATTAACTTTATTCAAGTAATATGGAGACAGAAAATAGGAATCTATAAGCTAGTTAGTCTAACTTCTGCCATAGGGAACTTAACAGGATCATTAAAGAAATTATCGCAGACTTTGTAGTAAGCTATAATGGGATAAGGCACAGTCAACTTGGTTGTGTGCAAGGGAAATTATGTTTGACTAATTTATTAGAGTTCTATCAGGAAGTAGCTCGCAAGGTGGATAAAGGGAAAATTGTAATATTTTATTTGCATTTCCATAATGCATTTGACATGTTGTTATATCAAAGTTTGCTATAGAAGAGTACATGGCGTGAAGAGTTTATATTTGCTTTGATAAAGGCCACACTTAGGTATTTCCTCAGAACACATACTGTGATTCAGTCCTACCATGGTCCCAGCCCCAGACCCAAAATTAGGTTCAAATCCCATCCTAGCCTCAGATTCAGAATTAGCTTCAGTCAGAGACCCAGTCCCAGCCCTAGATCCAGAACTATTGCCAGTACCAACCCAGCCCAGCTCACATCCCAGTCCAAAATGACTGTTGAATGAATTCTTTTCCTCCATTTTCACACTGCTTTTCAAGTCTCTCTTTTCAACACTGCTTTTCAAGACTCCCCATTCTCATGCTGCTTTTCAAGTCTTTGCTGCCCTCTCATGCTTTTCAACACAAGCCCAACATGGTATTTGCCTCCATAAATATTTGTATTACCTGCACATTAATTTTCAACAACTTATGAACAAAGATGCCAAGGTTCCTTTGGAGCAAGACTTCCCTATCTGTCACCAATTCTGAAATGCTTTGCATCTCTTTGTACTAAAGTGGATAACCTCACATTTAGAACCATTGAAATGATATAGCTCAGAAGGGGGCTACTTGGCTCACGTTGTCCATGCTTATCCAAATCGATCAAGATGCCTTTTTTAATCCCATTTTCCTGCCTATAGCCCTGCAGTTTACAACACTTAAGGTGTGTATCCAGGTACATTTTAATAGATTTTAGTATCTCTGCCCCCGCCACTAACTCTAGCAGTAAATTCCACACACCCATCACCCTCTGTGGGAAAAAATGTTTTCCTCACATTCCTCTAATCCTCTGCCACTTAGCCTGCATTTATGACTCTTAGTTTATGAATTCTCTGCTGAGAGAAACAGATTCATCCTGTCTGCACTATCTCTATCCCTCAGAAATTTGTATGCTTCAATCATGCTGCCCTCAGCCTTCCCCGTTCCATGGAAATCAACCCCAATCTCTTCAATCTCTTCTCATAGCTACAGTTCTCCAGTATTATCAACATTCTAGTAAATCTTTCTGCACACTGTCCAGAGTTATTAGGTCCTTCCTGTCATGTGACCAGAATTGCATCTCGTTATGGTCTCAACAATGTCTTATATAATTTTATCTTTATATCCCTGTTTTTTTTTATTATATACCTCTACTAATGAAGGAGAGTATTCCATATGCTTTCTTTACAACCTTATCTTCCTATACTATTACCATTGGGGACCTGGGCACTTGTACACCAAGATCTCTCTCTTTATCCATCCTTCTTAGTATATTCCCATTTTTTGCGTATTTCCTTTTACTGTTTGACCTCCCTAAAAGTACTATCTCACACTTACCAGTGTTGAATTCCATCTGCCACTTTCCTGCTCACTCCACCAACCCATCCATATCATTTTGGAGCTTACAGTTTTCCTCCACATTATCACTACACTTTTGCATCATCTGCACATTCCCCAATTGTGCCCCCAATATTCAAGACCAAATTGTTAATTTATAAAACAAATAGCAGTGTTCCAGCACTGTGCCCTGCGGTACATCGCTTGAAATAGCCTTACATTTGCAAAGGTAGCCATCGACTAAGCCAACTATGGATCTAATGCAATACACAATGCTGTGCCACATGGGTTTTAACCTTTTTGATGAGTCTGCCATGTCGGACCTTGTAAAATGCCTTAGTAAAATCCATGTGAACAATATCCATGTAAGTCCCTCATCGGGCCTTCTTGTCACTTCTTCAAAGAGTTCAATCAAATTTGTAAGGCATGCTGACTATCCCTGACTATTCCATGCCTTTCTGAGTGGCAATTTATCCGATTTTTCAGGATTTACACCATTAATTTGCCTCATTCCTGATGAAGGGTTTTTGCCCGAAACGTTGACTTTCCTGCTTCTCGGATGCTGCCTGACTGGCTGTGCTTTTCCACGACTACACTCTTGGCTCTGATCTCCAGCATCTGCAGTACTCACTTTTACTATTAATTTGTCCAGCACTGAAGTAAGACTATCTGGTCCATAATTGTTTGGGATTTCATTTGCATCCTCTTGAAACAACAAAACCACATTTGCTTCTCTTCAGTCCTCTGGCACCTCACCTGTGTCCAGTAAAGAGTAAACAATAATCCTCAGAGCATCTGTTATTTCCTCCCTGAACTCCTTCATCATCCTCAGGATCGATCCTCTGACCCTGATGACTTAAGGATTCTAACACTTCTCATGTGTCCCCTCTTGTTATCATTATATGGTCCAACACACATACAGCCCCTTTTGGAGTACTATATCTACATCATCCCGTTCTTTTTTGAATATGGAGACAAAAACAAAATTAAAATTCTTTCTATTTCCTCTGCGTCTTCACACAAGTTCCCTTCTTTATCTCTGATGGGTTCCACTTCTTCCTTAAATATCCTTTTGCTCTTCATATACTAGTAAAACACGGTAGGGTTTTCCCTTAGATTAGATTACTTACAGTGTGGAAACAGGCCCTTTGGCCCAACAAGTTCACACGACCCTCCAAAGAGCAACCCACCCAGACCCATTCCCCTATATTTGCCCTTCACCTAACACTATGGGCAATTTAGCATGGCCAATTCGCCTAACCTGCACGTTCTTGGACTGTGGGAGGAAACCGGAGCACCCGGAGGAAACCCACGCAGACACGGGGAAAATGTGCAAACTCCACACAGACAATTGCCTGAGGTGGGAAATGAACTCTGGTCTCTGGTTCTGTGAGGCACAGTGTAACCTTAGTTCATCTACCATGTTTGTAATACTCCTTGCATTGAAGTATAAACAGCTCAACTTCATCCATTTCCTTTGCTGGAAGCTTTTCCATTTCATTTCTTTTGTCTTTCCGAGTTGCTGTAACCACTGTTCCACCATGCTGCCCTTATCTTCCTTGTTGATATTTTTTGTGCCTTCTCTTTTATTTCCTTTTTTAAAATTTGATCCCTGTGTTTTTTTACACTCCTTTAGGCTTTCTGCAGTGTGGAGATTTTGGTGACTATCATAAGCTTTCTTTTCTGTTTAATCTTCCCCTGTATTTTTCTATACAAGCTTAGAGGTGTAGATTTGGCAGTACCACTCTTATTTTTCGAGGGGACAGGTCTGCTTTGTGCCCTAAGGATCACACTTTCTAGTGTCTCCCAGTGGTTTATCACTGATTTATCCTTTATCAGTCCTGACCTCAGCCAAATCACTTCCCAGTTTTGTAAAATTTGTAAAATTATATGGTCACTAACCCAGATTTGGTTGTCCAATGTCACTTTACTGACTTACCAATCTTCATTTCCCAAAATTAAATCCAGAATTGCATCTCGTCTCACTGGGCTTGTTATGCATTCTTTAGAAAACATTTCCTGGACACCATCTATGAATTTTTTTTACCCACAATGCCCTATATATTGTTTGAAACCTAGTTGATATTGGAATAGCTAATGTCTCCTACTATTAATTAAGAGAAAGTGAGGACTGCAGATGCTGGAGATCAGAGTCAAGGACTGTGCTAGTGGAAAAGCACGGCAGGTCAGACAGCAGCCGAGGAGAAGGAGAATCAACGTTTCGAGCATAAGTCCTTGATCAATTGATGTTTCGTGTGTAAGCCCTTCATCTGATGAAGGGCTTATGCTTGAAACATTGATTCTTGTGCTCCTCGTATGCTGCCTGACTGGTTGTGCTTTTCCAGCACCACAGTCTTCGACTCCTACTATTAATGTCCTCTTATTCCGACAGGCAGAAATCTGACTACATATATTTTCTTTCTATCTCCCTCCCACTAATTGGGGATCTGTAGTATACTCCTAGTAGTGTGGTAGCCCCTTTTTTATTCCTTAACACAACTCATAAGATCTTATTTATTAACCCTTATAATATATCATCCTTTCTCACAACTGTAATTGATTGTTTAACCAATACTGCTCTGCTCTTTTTTGTTGTCACCAACTCTATCCTGATTGAAAACTCTTTATCTAGGAATATTGAGCTACTAATTTGCCCGTGCTTTAGCCAGCTTTCCATTATAGCAATGACATTGTGCTGCTATGTGTCTGTCAGTACCCTTAGTTCATCTACCATGTTTGTAATACTCCTTGCATTGAAGTTTAAACAGCTCAACTTCATCCATTTCCTTTGCTGGAAGCTTTTCCATCTCATTTCTTTTGTCTTTCCGAGTTGCTGACGAATCACTAACAGATGATCCACCCCCCATTCCAGATCTATATCTGACCCATTTAAGCATTAGTTCCCTGCCATGCAGTTTAAAACGTCACCAATGGAACTAGCAAACCACCTGTGAGGATATTTATCCCTTTTCTGCCAAGGCACAACCCATCAGGCTTGTACAGGTCCCACTTTCTCAGAAACGGTCCCAATGCTTCAGGGATCTAAACCCCTTTCTGATGCACCATTTCTCCAGCCACGCATTCATCTGATCTTTCCTCATATTCCTGGTTACACTAGCATGTGGCACTGGGAGTAATCCTGAGATTCATACATTTGAGGTCCTGCATTTTATTTCATCGCCTAACTTTTTTTCAACTTTCAGATCCTCATCCCTATATTTACTTATATTGTTGGTACCTATGTGTACCACAACCATTGGCTATTCACAGTCCCGCTTCAAAATGTCCTGCAGCTGTCCCATGTCATCCCTGACCCTGGCACCATATCATTCTAGATTCGTTTGTGCAGCCACAGAACTGTTCCCCTTTCTGTTGAATCTCCTATCACTTTAGCTGTGTCACTCGTTTTCCTTCTCTCTGTGCAGCAGAACCACCCGTGGTGCCATGAACTTGGCTGATATTGCTTTCCCCTGACAGCCATCCTGTCCACACCCCAACTGTATCCAAAGAGGGGGATGACCACAAGGCACTGCTGAACTTCCTTTCTGAATCTTTTACTTTTTCTGATGGTCAGCCATTCCCTTTCTGTCTTATCTAAATTATGCTCCATTTGTCTTTTTCTTGACCATTTATTCAGTCTGTCCAAATCTTGCATCGGCCTCCGAAATCAGTCTGGCGCCATTACACACGCGGCCGCTACATCGCCCGCGGCAATACCTGCCGCCGCCGCCGCCGATGACGTCACCTCCGCCCCCACCGACCTCGCAGCCTCCGCGATCGCCGCCCAGACAACCGCCTCCGCGATCGCCGCCCAGACAACCGCCTCCGCGTTCGCGACCTCCACGGCTATGGGGAATAACTCTGTCTCTGCGGTCGCCGCAGCCACTTCCGCCCCCACTGACGTCACTAACCTACACGCCCACAACGCCGCATGTGTC
>NC_057715.1:54334500-54360363 GCF_004010195.1 Chiloscyllium plagiosum
GACCTCTCCGCCCCCCCCCCCGTCTGACCTATCACCCTCACCTTGACCTCTTTCCACCTATCACATTTCCGACGCCCCTCCCCCAAGTCCCTCCTCCCTACCTTTTATCTTAGCCTGCTGGACACACTTTCCTCATTCCTGAAGAAGGGCTTATAACCGAAACGTCGATTCTCCTGTTCCCTGGATGCTGCCTGACCTGCTGCGCTTTTCCAGCAACACATTTTCAGCTCTGATCTCCAGCATCTGCAGACCTCACTTTCTCCCCAAATTCACTTAAATCTTCTTTGTCTCCTCCTCACAGTACCATCTTTGTTTTTGCTATCGCAAACTTGGAATTTAGTCCCTGTTTTGTTTTTTTCTCATGGTCCGTATGTCAGTGCAACTTTAAGACACATATTTGTGAAGTCATCACTTTATCCTAGCAGGTGACCTGAGGGTATATACAGACTCCAGGGTCACTTGAAATATGACACACAACTGAAAGCATGCAACTTAGTTGTTATCAATAACTTGATATTATCATAGATACATGTTTGCCCATGAATGTAACATTTTTATAAGGCAGCTGTCATTGGATGCTTCAATACCACAATAGCCAAGCCTAATTTCTTATCTTATAAGGGATAAAATATACATTGTTGCATCGGGTGAGAAAAAAATCCACTAGCAGCAAAATCAAATTATGATTAATAGTGGTGGCCACTTATGAAAATGACTCATTACCTGCATTGTAAATTTTTGGAAAACTCATTAAAGTCACTGGAAAACAGCTCTGGACATCAGAGACTGAGGGTAGTCAGTTTCTGTCAGTGCAGATAGCTTGCTGTTAGCCCAGATACTGAAGTACCTTTGAATGATGTGTAGTAGTAGCCTGTTGGACTCTTCAATATCACAATGCCACATTATAAAGGATAACATAATCATTGATGCAGCAAGTAAAATATTCTGCTGGAGACAAAATCACATCAGTCCCCAGCCCCAAATCATTAATATAGTCTGTCAACAGGTGGGATCCAGGCCCAAGCCCTTACAGTAAACTTAATAAGCACACACAGTAACCTGAAAATAACCAATTTATTCCTACTTTCTGTTTTCTTTCCATTAGAAAATCCTCATTTCTTACCTGTATATTATTCCTATAGCATGTACAGTAATTTAATTTATTAACTTCCTGTATGTGATCTTATTAAAAGCATCTGAAAACTCAAATATATCATAGTTACTAGTTCCTCTTTATCTACACTGTTAATTGAATCCTCAAAAAAAAGATTTTGAAACGTGATTTTCCTTGCATAAATCTATGTTGATTTTCAGATCACATAATAATTTTCTAAGTGTCCAGTTATCACATCATTTGAAATAAATTTTCTTTTTCTCTCCTGCTACTAATGACAGGCTAGCAATGCTACAGATTTCTGTTCTAACTCACCCTCTTTTCTTAATGACAGAGTTCCACTTGCAACCTTTAAATCTACAGGCACAATTCCTGAATGTGTGATAATATAAAGGTTACCACTGACAAATCCATTATCTGTACAGCCAGCTCTTTCAAAACTCTAGGATGCAGATCATCAAGTGCTAGGGATTTGTCAATTTTCAATATTAAATTATGAAGTAAACTAATGATTTATACATTATTATGTTTTTTTTAAAATTGTAAATTATTTCAGTTCCTCATTTTTACCTTTGATCTTTTTTACTGTGGGGAAATTCAGTAGATTCTGGAATAGTCCCTGCAGACTGAAGGGTGGCAATGGTAACCTCACTTTTTATAAAAAAAGGAGTGAGGGAGAAGACTGGGAAATCAACACCATATGGCTAATATCAGGAGCATGGAAAATGCTAGAATCTATTAGAAAGGATGTGATATCAGGGCACTTAGAAGTACAAATGGAATGATACAAATTCACTATGAATCCATGAAAGGGAAATCAGATTTAACAAACCTACCAGAGCTTTTTGAGCATGTGACGAGGAGACTAGCTAAAAGATATGGTGTCTTTGGACTTTCAGAGACCTTTTGATATGTCCCAAAAAACAAGTTATTACTTAAAATTAAATAACATGGAATCGGTGTTAATACACTGGCATGGGCTGAGAACTTGTTAGCAGAGAGGCAAAAAAAAAGGAGAGAAAAAATTGGTTCTTTTTGAAGTAGAAGAGTCACTAGAAACTAAGGGATCAGTGCTTGGGCCCTATCAATGCTATCAACAATATGTATCAACAATTTGGATAAGGGAATCTAAAGTTAGATTTCCAAATTTTTTTGAAGACTCAGATCTAGGTAATATTCTAAATGGTGAAGTGGATGTAAAGAGGCTCAAGATGTAAAGGGGCTCAACTTTGGAGAATTTGAGTGACTGGGCAGATGCAGTATAATCTGAATAAGTGTGACTTTTTAAATTTCAGATAAATAAACAGAATTGTCGTGCATTATTCAAGTTGTGATAGTTTGGAAATATTGAGAGACCTGAGACCTTGTGCACCTGTCACTGAAAATGAACATGTAGGTGCAGCAAGCAGGTAGGAAGGCAAATGATATACAGGCATTTATTGCAAGATGATTTGAATACAGGAGCAAATATATCTTACTGAAATTTGATGAGGTTATGTCTGGTGCGTTGTGTTCAATTTTGGTTCCCTTACCTAAGAAAGGGTATATTTACCTTAGAGTGAGTATAGCAAAATTTCACTAGACTGACTTCTAGAATAATGGGATTGATACATGAGGAAAGATCGGGTTGATTTAGGCTTGTATTCACAGGGGTTTTTAAAGTTGAGAGGAGATCTCATTTAAATGTATAAATTCTGAGAGATCTGGGCAGATCAGATCTAAGGATAATGTTTGCCATGGTAGCCCATTTAGAAGTTGATGTACATTAAAATAAAACAAAGAACTGTGGATGCTGAAGATCTCCAACAAATACAAAATTGCTGATGAAACGCAATAAGTCTGGCAGCATCTATGGGAAGAAAGCAGAGTTAACATTTCAAGTCTGATGATGAACAGTCATTGGACTCAAAATGTTATCTCTATTTTCTTCCCACAGTTGCTGCCAGACCTGCTGAGTTTTACCAGTAACTTCTAGAACTGAGAATATGCTGCATGAGCTATAGTAACGTTGGGTGATGCCATTTGGGCAAAAGAACACCCATTTGCATTCCAGAATGTTATGAATTGTAGTTGAGCTTCATAACTGTAGCATATTTGGATGGTATTATTATAATTTGTAACACATGGAAGACAAGTCAAACCCTTGTTTAAACAATTACAGTGGGCTGGTTTACTAACAAATTTAAACAAAGTTGAATTCACAAAAGCAAGGGTACATTTTCTTTTCATATATACATGTTAATTAGGACGTATTGTTGGACAGGGGCAAGTGTTGCCGAGGATGGGGAATGTTAAGGCTCTAATAGAATTCCATGAACCTAAAATGGAGGAGTGTTTTAGGAATGTATGGATTTCACTGGCAATTTAAGCATATTTTCAATATAATAGCTGTATTTTTAACAAGATTATTAACAAAATGAACAAGAGTGATTTGGTCGGTAAAATGCCAAGCAGCCTTTTAATAAAAATTGAAAACAATTCTGTTAAATGGCTGCCTCTGATTTTTCCAGAGCTTTCAAAATAGCAATTGATGTCAGTGATTTGGGGAGGGGTGCTCTTTTATTACAGGACTGTGATTGCGAATAGGAAAAACAGTGAGATATTCAGTAAGAAATAAAACAATATCAGATAAGGTACACAACCATTGGAAAAAAAAGACTTTGGGATTGTTGTTGGCTTTTCAACATCTTACAATCTGCATCTGAAATGGAAATAATATAACACTATACTGATTATAATAAACTAACCTTAATTTAAATATTTAAAAATCAGAATGTAGGACTATTCAGATGGAGTCTTTTGATACAACCATTCAATGTAATGATTATTCATATCACTAGATAAGAGAATTTAATTGTCCCAAATGTAAAATGTTGAAATAAGGTAAAGGTTTCAGAAAGATGAGGACTGTGTTAGATTGTATAGGGGGTGGGAGAAGGGGGAGTAAGAATGGATGTAAGTTTTCTGTTGTGTTCTTTGTGTATCACAGGTTCTGTAATGAAACACTTTGTTAAGGACTGAAGCAAGCAAAGACTGTATTGATTTATCTTTGTGCTTTTTCAACTTGTGGGCTGAAATGAGAAAGCAATATTCCAAAATCAGTGTTTTAAAGAATTGTTTTGAGAAGCAATGTTCATGCTTAACAAATTTATTGGAGGTTTTTGAGGATGGAACTAATAAAATAGATAAGGGGCAACAGTCAATGTGATGTGTTTAGATTTTCAGAAGGATTTTGATAAATTCCAATCTAAGAGATTAGTGGTCAAAATTAAAGCACCTGAAATATGGGGCAGTAGTTTGGAATGGATTGAGAATTAGTTGACAGAAAACTGAGACTGGCAACAAATGGGTCTTTATCCAGGTGGCAGGCAGCAACTAGTATGGTATCACAAAGATCAGTGTTTTGACCGTAGCTATAAATGTCCTGGATGAGGGAAGCACTTGCAAAATTTTCAAGTTTGCTGATGACACAAAACTGGGTCAGTATTCCTGGTACTCCTAGGTTTCTGTAGTCACCTATGCCCTCTCTGCCTGTGTATACCTGTGGTGTGAAACATCCTATCCATCTGTTTCATATTTTCATAATAGTGACTCTAGCCACTGATCACATTGCAAAATCTGCAGGTCAGTTGTCTGCGACTTGTGACGCTTCTTGTATTTGTGATTGTCTGGACCATGTGTAACATCATGTTTTCTGCACATTGTACAAATGGACATTTCACTGGACTGAGTTGTCCTGCCATGCATTAAGCTTAATTTAAGACTATTTATCAAGAAATTACCTGTATTTACACAGATATACAAACAGATGACTCACAAGCAATCACTTAGCTATTTCCCTTTGATGACATCCAGAATTTTGCCTCCTAATCTCCACATTCAAATCTTGGTCTCTCTCCTACTGAGCTACATCCTGAAAGCCCTCAATTTCAAGTGTCACTTTCTGATTCTCTCTCAAAGCTTCACCTCTCAATGTTCCCCTGTTAAAGTGACGCTGTTTCTCTCATTGCTTCACCTTGTGAAGTCCCCCATTTCAAGTTTTGCTCTCCTTCTCACCCTGCTTTACCTTGTAAAGACTTGAATTCACTCTTCTTTTCAATCACACTGATTAAAACTTTGAAGTCTCCTTGGTTCAAGTATCATCCTTTCTATTGTTGCATCATCCCCCACATCATCTTGGTTGAATCCCATTGTCTCTCACTTTCTCACTGCCTCACCTCCCAAAGTCTTACTGAATAGTTACCACACTCCACATGTTCATTGTCAAATTATAGAGGGGAGGTGGTCTAGATGATGGAGCACTGCAATAAAGTAAAGTTGATACTGATTGAGAGAGGAAATCAACCAATGAAGATCTAACAATGTTCTTGGCAGTTGTATGTGGACTTGCAAGACATCTCCTGATTTTCCCTTTAAGCCCTGTAAGTATATTTTGTATATCTTACCTCTTTGTGACAGTCTGCTGCAGCCTTTTGAAGAACCCCGAGGCAGGCCTTAAGTAAATCACAGCCAACCTGGCACAAGTTGCATGGACCATGTGTAATTCACATGTGCATTCACAGAAACCAATTAGGTAACAGAGGCATCAAAGTGATAATAGGTCCCTGATCTGCATGTATAAATTCTAAAGTCTGCGGATCCTGGGTTCCTCTCTTGATGCCTTTATCAAGATATTACAGGTACTCATATGGCTCAGAATGGATTATCCACTTCTGCCCAAAAATTTGGATTCTTGTGGCCCTGTTTTGCACCTGTTATTGAGTTTCGGGACCAAAACCTAAGCATCCAAATTGGGATTCTGAATTTCGATTGAATGGGTATTTCCTCTCTGCCAATTGCAAATTATTTTTCTCCAAATTATGAATAATTATGTCAAAATTCTTGGCATCATTACAATTAAACTAACTTGGACTTTGCACAGATGAAGACCAAACTATATAAAAGGGACTCTGTTAACATGGTTTGTATGAGCTTCATATCTGAAGATTGTCACTTTGCGCCATTTTTAAATTTAATGTCAATTTTGCAATATTAATCCTATATGGTTTATTGATCATTTTTGTGTTAATTTTAGTTTGTCGGTAATTGATTTTTGTCAGTGAGATTTACCATATGTACCTTTGTTTACAGACATGCACTGACAGTTTAAAAGGTTTTAGTTATGGATTTTGGCAAACACCCTTGCTTCCCAACACCCATCCAAACAGCTGTTTAGCCATTTCTGTGAAGAGGATGCTGTGGTAATGTGGACGGCATTTTAAAATCAATTTTAATAGGGCCACAGGATAAATTGAATATTCTGGTTGGAACTATGTGCAAAGCCACTCTACATTTGATTGTGGTCATCATTAAATTTCTCCTCCTCAGTCTTACTGCTCAAGTGTTTACTTGTCCACAATAAAAATCAAGCCTGTTGAGAAACTGCCAACAGGGAGCAGCCTGAATAGGGTTTGGAGCTGAATACTATTTTATCTACTGCAGTAAATAGAAATAAATACAGCAAAATGGGTTGTGAATCCTGAAAGAATTTTAGGCAGACACAATAGCAGGCAAAATATTGATTTTAACACTTCAGATGAAGATCATTAGAAGGTGGATGGTGAAGTTGGATATTAAAATATTTTTTAAAGTCATAAAGAGACCGGCCAATTATACAACAGGAGCATTGACTGTCAAAATGTGTTTTTGAAGAATGAGATTGCAAAAAAAAAGAAAATTATAGTGGCTGAGTTTGTAACTGAAGAAAATAATTTTACCTAGGAGAAAACAAAGGTATATTTAATTTATTTAGCCAAATAAATGGTTTTTTGAACAGGCAATTGTAAGTTAAGGCCTGGGAATCATTGGAAGAGTAAATTATTTTGTAGTCAGTAAATGGGAAATACTGCTGATTGTAAAAACAATTTTTGTTATATCCCATTGCTATGCTAAGCATCAAGTGCTATGCTTCAGCCTTCTGCAGAATGAGAAGACTATAGATATGTCAGGCAGAATTGCAGACACACAAAAAAACTCTTTTATGTACTTTTCAATGTACTTTTTTTACTCCTGAAAATAGATAAGGCAAGTATATGAAAAGATATTTCATGTGCATAAATTGTCTGATTGTAATCTAAAATCTCTGAATCAGTCAGGCTGGAAAATGAGACCAGCGATTGGAGCTAATCTGTTTGAGCTACTGGAATAAACAGGCTGATAAAAACTCAAGTTGAATATTTGTAGAATAAGGGAGAAGAAGTTGAACTTTTGCAAACATCAGAATTAGGATGCAATAAATAGACTTGAAAAGAGGGGCTGCATTTAAACAGCAGGAGAAAAGGGTGTTGATTTTCTTGGATCATCATTGGCATCCCAATGCAGCAAGAACAGTTAATAATGAATCTTAATCGTCAGATCCAGCAGGTCAGTTCTGATTGATCAGGTCATTACCATAGGTATGGGACACAGATTTGCTTTCTCCATGACTCACATTTCTTTAATGAGAAAGGTACAATGTATATTCAAATTCTTTTTGCTTAGGTAAGTCAGGGTCCCTATGCATTTATATATGTAACTTCCAGCACATGCAAACTGATAGCCTGGTTAAACCTTAAATTGGTTTTTAGTATAATGCACATTTAATTATTTAGTAGTTATTTACTAAATGATTTCCAGTATCAGAATCACACCTTATGGTGAATAAACTTTACTGAAGCTTGCATGCACTAAGCATGTTGCCTGCTACCAATGGTCAATAGGGAATGTTGTTTGATGTAGTCATTAGGATATATGGATTATGTATCTGACATCACATCAAAGCTGAAACTCATGTAACACATTGCTCATTGTATAGAGGTATAAGTGGTCCTCAAGTTAAAAAGATGTCCTAGTAAGGATTTTGGTTTCATTGTAATGAGAGGTTTTTAAGCTGTGTGTTCCAAAGACTGGCTGATTATGCCAAACAATATATCTCTGGCTATTCACAACTGACAATATATTAACTGTCACTAGCCAACACATATTTCCCAAACTATTTTATTTTCTTAGTAAGGGTGCGAAGTACAAAATAATTACTTTCATCAATATGAAATTTGGGACCTGGAAATTCAGGACCTCCTTGGACAACCTCGACCCAAAGGTGACATCGTAGAACAGGAGTTCAGGCACCTCAACATTCATATTGCTGCCCTAAGTGACAGCATGAAGTGGAAATCCCACCGATGGAACAAAGGAGTGATTACAACTTCTTCTGGAAGAGAAACAGCATCTCTAATGGAAAGGGCTTCACCAACAAAAATGTGCTTGTCAGGTGCCTTAGTGATCTCACCCAATTTCCTTGCCCCATGTCAGATAAGCAACAATCTCATGACTGTCCATCCATCCTATGACAGAATGAGCAAACCACTATTATCATTGCATATTCCCTATACCAAAGAAAACAGACAAGGTCAAGGAGCACTCCGTATGCTTTTGCCGAAATGTCGATTTCCCTGCTCCTCGGATGCTGCCTGACTGGCTGTGCTTTTCCAGCACCACTTTAATCTAGACTCTGATTCTCAGCAGTACAAAACTGATCTTCCATCAAAATTTAAAAGTCAGATTTCTGGAAGTGCAAGGTAGGAGCAGAGAAAGATCTAAAGGAGTCCTCTTTCTGACAAAATGTCCAGAACATGATCTTGTCATTACTAATATCCCAATCCATTAGTGATACAAGCACAAGATCTCATTACAGTACCCACTCTCCAAACAGTGTCACTTCCTCAAACACTGTCACTTGCTCAACTGTGTCAGTGTTTGAACAATGGAGTGCAATAGAGGTGTCCCTGTCATCCATGTTAGGTCAGATGTCATGTTACATCTCACACCATATTATACCATTGATCTGAAGATATAAAAATCTCAGTCTCCAACTTAACTGGGACCATTGAAGCATGATATGCTAATTGGAGTGAGCTACTGTTAGGCACTGAATAGCTTAGTATTTACAAAGACACAGAAGTGCCTGCATTTGAAATAACTATGTGTATAACTAACGCTGCAATAAACATGATTTGAATCTTTCAGTACCACATTAACCTCATCTTGTTCTGATGTGATTACAGGAAAAATAAGTTTTTCTTCTTTAGGTCCAAATACCCAGTTGAAGGTAAAAGCCAACAACAGATCACAGTGGTAGATAGGTATTGGTGACTGCTGGACCGATTACTACCAGCTCATCCAATCCACTATCTCTATTAGCCTGACTCCAATACCCAAGGAACAAGAGAAGCAATACCACAAGAAAATTAACAGAGAAGGCCTCAAAGATTCACCAAGATTGATCACTGTCAACCTGTTAACCTACAGCCAATAGGACTACAGTATGCCTCTAGTATCTGGTTGATCCTAATGCTCACTATAATAAGCTCCTTTCTTTGGTCTCTGTTGGAAACATCATGAGTAGTTTTACAGGAATGATCATAAGATACCAATACTCAAGAGAAAAGCAATAGCCTTGAAGGTGGTCAATAGAGAGAGCATGGTGGCACATTTGTAATAACCACAGTCATGCCTGTCTCCCTTCTTGAACATAGTCCCATTAACTGAGATTCTCCCAGCTCCTCTTCCCAGTCGATCAATATGAGATTGTACAGCTGGATCTCAAGCATGTTTCAGCACTTCAGCAAGGATTCCATCTGCTCCAGAGGCCTCCTTAATTTTTGGATGGTGTTTACAACATCACTTTCAAGCAGAATAGGGCTGAGTCCAGGCTGGATGGAGTATAGGAATTAAATTGAGGATTGTCATGTCAAAGACACAGTCTTGTTCGAAAACTACATTACAATATTGAAATAACTGCACAGAGGCTGGTATCCTATCACTAAGTCACCCTTTACTTACAAGTGCATAGTACATGGAATCTGACCAGCTCATTTAGAGCCAGTCCCGAGTGTGAGGAAACTGTCTGAATCTCCTGTTTATATCTGTCAGCCAGGATTCCCGGATTGGCCCAAGTTAATAACCCCAATCAAACCAGTCATAATGGTTCCTTCAGAGATGAAAGAAAGGTGATTATTATCCTGTGTGTTATTGTCAACCAGATACTTTGGGCACGTTGTAGCACGTGTTGGCTAGAGGTTAACAAGTTATCAGTGAGGCACTGACATCAGTCAATGGATCTTTGAGGTTTTCCTTGTTAGTTTTCTTGTGGCATTTCTCTTCTTGTTTTGTAGGTATTGGAGTCAAGCTGATGAGGACAGTGAATTGGATGAGCTGGTGATAATTGACCCAGCAGCTATCAGTAACTAGCTATCACTGTGATTGGTAATCCTGTTGTCGGCTTTTACTTGATGAAGAAAGATATATGTTTCCTGCAATAACATCAGAACAAGATGTGACTAACATGGCATTGAAAGATGCAAATGATGTTTATTACAGCTTTTGGTATATACATAAATATTTCAATTGCAGGCACTTGTGTGTCTGTGTGAACACTGCTATTCAGTGATAAACAGTAGCACATGTGTATTGCAAGGGTCTTACTGAACTGCCATCTTCCAGGCGCCAAGGAATGTCTTCCAAAATCATAGTCCACTTTTCACCTGTTGAGAGTGCAGGAATTTCAAGAAAAAATTTAATTCAAAAAAAAGTTTTAGTACCATGACTACATGGTCTTTATTGACCACAAAAACTGTTTGACTTTCTTAATTTTTAAGGCTTATGAAATATCAGGTTTAAATTTGATTGGCTCTGAAATTTGTCACCATCATCCACCTATTCCATGATGAATGCAGGCGGTGATCCTCACCAAAATAACCACCATAAAACCTATCTCCTTAAAGGTTGCAACCACTAAGATTGTGGTTTTCAAGCACCACCTGACCCCAGATGGTGGAATCTGCATTTCACACATTGAGCATATCGGTCATCTCAGAATTCAGTGAATTAAATAGCAGTAAATTATCCTCAATCTTGAGGGAATTCTCAGGAGGACAAAATAAAGAAATGGTTATGGTAACATTTGAATCTCATGTCATTCATATTGTACATTATACATTTGAAGCTGATTTATTTCGCAAATTGTTATGGTGACTTCACTACTGTTTGGCAATCCATTATATTTGGAATAATGAACAAGAAATGAACTGGATCAGCAACATAAATGTTGTGGCTGTGAATTTAGTGCCAGCTAATTCATCTCCCAAATCTTCAACGTCTGTTCACCAACTCCAAGTCGCACATCAGGAGTGTGGTGGAATATTGTCCACTTGCTTGAATGAGTACAGCTCCAACAACACTCAAGAAGCTCAACACTATTTGAAGCCATTCCTGATGAAGGGCTTTTGCTCGATACGTCAATTCTCCTGCTCCTCGGATGCTGCCTGACCTGCAGTGCTTTTCCAGCACCACACACTTGACTGTAATCTCCAGCATCTGCAGTCCTCACTTTTGTCTAGACTATTTGAAACTTAGCAGCCTGTTTCATCATCTTACCCATGACTTTCATCATCACCCGTGCAGAATAGCTGAAGTGGTACCGTCTTCAAAATGTACTGAAGCAACTTTCCAAGGCTGCCTGCTTTAGGAAGCTTCCAGATCCATGATTACTACAATCCAGAATGGCAAGGCAGCAGATTCCTGTGAATATCTGTAAGATCTCCTCAAATTCACATGCCATCCTGACTTGGAAATATATCATGTTTCTTGGTTGTTGCTAGGTCAACATTTTGAAATGCATTCACTTAATAGATTGCAGAGGTTTAAGAAGGAGGGTCACCTTCACATTCTTAAAGACAATGAAAGATGGAGAACAAATGCTGACCTTGCCACTCATGCCCATGTGCCAAGAAATAATAAAAGAAAAACTTTATTGGTATCCATTATATGTAGATACAACTATAATGACAAACCTTTGTAAAAGATAGTACGTTGTGTATATTATTGGTCTCAGTCTCAATCTCAATCTCAAGAAGACTCAAATCCTTTACTAACCTGTTATAGGTCAGGTTCCGGTCCATCCCTCCATTAATGTCGCCAGAGAAATCCTCCCAAGTGTGGAACATTTCCCCTATTTGGGAAGTTAGCTCTCTTCTGAGGCCAATGTGGACATTCAACATTGCATCCAATCTGCAAATGCTGCCTTTAGGTGCTTAAGGATAAGAGTCTTCATCAACAGTGACATCTGTGCTCATATCAAGATCCTTGTGTATAAGGCAGTCATTCTTCCAGTTCTTCTCCATGGCTGCAAAACGTAGACCATGTCTAGATGCCACCTCAATGCTCTTGAGAAGTGCCATCAAATGTTTGAATGGATTATCTGCATCAGCTGGAAGGACAGATGTACTAACATCAGCGTCTTTGAAGCAGCCAACTGCATCAGCTTCAAAGGCCATGATTATCCAAAACCAACTCTGATGGGCTGGCCATATGCTGAGGATGCCTGAGTTCTGACTACGAAAGCAAATCATCTTTGTACAACTCAAGGAAAGCACTTGAATGAGACAAGGGGAAAAGAATTGCTTCAAGGACGCCCTGAAGGCCTTCCTCATGAAATATTACATTGATGTCAACACATGGGAGACTTTCTTGAAGGGACACAATTCTTTGAGAACACACAGCAGCAAGAGAATGCACAGAAAAGGAACTGAAAGTAGAAATGCCAGTGATTTCAAGGCCAAGAGCCAATTCAATCTCCCAGAAACACCTGCCAAATGTGTGATCAGAGGTACAGCTCATCAGCCAAACAAGGGCCCACAGAATCCATGATTAGTGGCACGAAATTTCCTAGGTGGATGGTCGTACTCGTTTGCAAGTGATTACCAATGATTTGTATATAAATTGTGATGCCTCTATACTACATATTATTACATGAGCTGGATAATTGTCCGCCCTACTGCTTAATGCAAAACACCAGGACATAGACATTATTATGTTGCCCACGGTGAGCTCAGCTGATACATGCTCTGTTATGTAAATCCAAATGATCACAACTAACACAAAATGGAATAGATCGAAGGAATCATTTTGTGGAATATTGGTCAGACTAAACATTGAGTGGTGGGGAAAGATAAATACCTAAAACATTACTGGTGATTATGAAATCATGGAATTTACCACACAAGAAGCTAAATTTTGGAAGTGACAAGTAGCTTTTTAATACAATTAAAACAGCAATAATGCCAGTGATTAGAAACTGACTGGTATTTTCCAGGCATCTTGCAGGATTTCTGTAGCATCCAGAGCTTGACAGATGTTTGCGTCGAACTTCCCAAGAGCAAAGTGAGGGAAGGTGATGCGAAAGTCTGCAGACTTGGATAAGTTTGGAGTTCCCCACCCTTCAGCTGTTACCTTATCTATATGGTAATAGTTTGAGCCACAAACAGTTTTCTCAAAGGGATCCCACTCCATAACAGAGATCTAGCACTTTATAAAAGATTCTTATAAAATTCTGAGAGGACTCATTCTTACCTGGAACTGTAACTCCTTCTGTTACTGACCCTCCAAAATTCTACATCTCATATTTCTTCATTACTTGGGTGGTCTGTCACCCTCTAACTATTAATTGGTTTGTTCTTTGTAAATCATACTCATGATTATTTCCAACATGGTTGTGTTGGCAGATGGATTTGAATTTGATGTCAGTCTTCTGATCTCAAACCAAAATTCCCATTGTGGATGGTCATTCAGTATGTCATACCTATGAAATGATCATACCTAAAAGGTATGGGACATTTGGCTTCTCTAGCCTGCTCTGCCATTCAACAAGACCATGTCCATTCTGATTTTACCTACAAATCCATATCCAACTCTGATGATTTTTCACCCCCTTACTTGCCAAGAACCTATCCATCACTACCTTAAAAATATTTAAAGACTTTGTTTCCATTGTCTTTTAAACAATACAGTTCTAAAGATTAATGACTGAGAAGAAGTATGACTCATTTCTGTTTTAAATAGATGACCACTTATTTTTAAGCAGTGACTCTTAGTTCTAGACTTTCCAAAAGAGGAAACATTGTCTCCACATTCACACTGTCAAGACTCGTTAGGACCTTATATGTTTTAATCAGGTTCTTAGTCTTCAAATCTCTAGTGAACATAAAGCTAGGCTATCCAACCTTTCCTCATAAAACAACCTGCCCATTAATCTGGTCAGAACAGCTTCCAATGTGTTTAAATGCTTTCTTAAATAGATGACCGATACTGTACATAGTACAGTCTTCCAGATGAAGGGCTTTTGCCTGAAACGTTGATTCTCCTGCTCCTCAGATACTACCTGACCTGCTGTGCTTTCCTAGCACCACACTCTTGACTCTAATCTCCAGCATCTGCAGTCCTTACTTTCACCACAGTATTCCAGATGTAAACTCACCAGTGCCATGTATAGCTGAAGTATAATGTTTCTACTTTTTTATTCAATTCTTTTCAATAAATGGCAAAATTCCATTGACTTTCCTAATCACTTGCTGAGCCTATATTTTAGTCTTTTGCAATTCATGCACAAGAATACCCAGATCCCTAGATATCTCGAATTTCTGCAATTTCACACCATGTAGAGAATATTCTTCTTTTCTGTTCTTCTTGCCAAAGTGAACAATTTCATATTTTCCACCAATATACTCCAGTTTTAAGATCTTTTTCCATTCAATTTACCCATCCTCTCTTTCTGTAATCTGCTTATGTCTTCCTCATGACTAACTTCTTACTTATCTTTATGCCATAGCAAAGTTGGTCACCGTAAATTCTGTCCTTTCAACCAAGTAATTTATATAATTGTAAAATGTTGAGTTTCCACCAACAATACCTATGGCACACTACCCATTTCATCTTGCAAACTAGAAAAGACTGGTTTACGCCAACCACGAGTTTTCATTTTCTGCAATAACTTACCTTGTGGCACAACATCTCTGCCTAATGAAAATCTAAGCACAGTGCATTCACAAGTTCCACCTGATAGCAGTGCATGCTACTTCCTCAAATAACTGCAAAACATCAGTTAAACATATCACTTTCACAGAACCATGTTGTCGCTGCCTGAATAATTTGAATGTATCTAAGTTCTTTCTATAACACCTTTAATAATAGCTTTTAATATTTTCCTTATGACCAAATGTTACGCTAGCTCAGGGAGTCATAGATGTACAGCATTGAAACAGACCTTTCGGTCCAACTCCAATGCTACCTATTCGCATAAACTGTATCATCTGAACTCAACTGTAGGAGCTGTTAAGTTTATGAGTTCAATAGACACGAATTTAGAAACAAGTGACATATCTCAATTGTCATTTTATTGTGACACTGGAAATGCCCAGTCTTGTCCTTGAGAATTATGTTGGCAAATTAAAAATGAAAATCTCCTGTAAGTATTCCCATGCCTTTCATGAAACTTTCTATTATTCATTACTTATTCTGTCATGGCTTATTGTTTGCCTGGTTTCTTTGGAGACAAATCTAGAGTGAGTGCATTAGTTATTGTCACATATATCTAGAAAGATATAATGAAAAGTGGTTTGTTGCCACAATCCAGCACCATTTTAAATTACAAGAAAAATACAGAGATATGACATAAATATACTTCATCTTCTATACAAGGGGTCTTCAAATACAGCTGCAGCACTTGTGCACAGTCTCTGCAGAGTGTCCCAGGCTTTGAGGAGTCTCTGCTCCAATGACCCCGCTAAGAGTCCACACTTCAAGCCTACCACAGTTCCTGCTCCAGGCACCTTCAATACCACAGCCGACGAGTGGCTGAGTCCCTGAGTCCACATTCCAGTCTTGAAAAAGCCAGGAGTCCTCACTCTGAGCACCACCATACTACTGCTGATGACCCGCCAAGTCCACACTCTGGACCTACTACTGTCATCACCGCAGCCGATGATCTGCCAAGTCACTGTGTCCATATGCCGGACCTACTGCAGTCAAGAGTTCCCACTTGGGGCACTGCCACTGCTGCAGCTGATGCCCTGCCAACACTGCTCCAGCTTCCCCCTCACATCAGATGAAGAAAAGGAAAATGAGAAAGAGAAAGGAGAGAGAGAGAAAAAAAAAACAGAGAGACAGAGACAGAGAGAAGGATACATCCAACTTGGAGCAGACAGGCTCAGTAGCTTGAACACTACCTAATGTGCCATTGCTGCCATCTTAACAATTTTGTTTGGGACATTAAACGAGTTGGGTTTTAGCTCTTAGCAAGCTTCATTCTCACTGTGCAAAGAGGTGAAATGTAAAATGAAAACTTATCATGTGAGACATTTTTCTACAGATATGTAGAAATTTTGTAAATTCCCTTTACAACTCAAAATTGATTTGCAAGATTGTGTATTACTTATTTTTCAATTTTATCTGTATTCATGTATGTGTACACATATATAGGTAGCTGTGTAATAGTTTTTTTTCGTATTTCCTATTGGCTACCGGTTTCGAATACTATTTTTCTTGATGACCGGTTGACAATCTAATGGTGTTCGTAGCCTTATGATCATCACTTTTTCAAGGTAACAAAAGCACATAGCTATCTGTTATTGATGCAATCAACCTATTTTGAAATGCAATCTTTTGGCTTCAAATACAATCCCATAGGAAATATATTGCTGTCTTACAACTGGTGCTTGTTAGAAATCTTTTATCCTGCAATCTTGCCTGTGTAATTCGTCAAAATCAGGTCATGTATCCAGCTTAATTAGTGAAAGGTAAGGTCTCTTGTAAAACAGCTGCAAACGTTCTATTGCAATGCCTTTGCTTCACAATTTGTAATCATAAAACATGTTTCAATTATATTTTTATTATTTAATTATTATTTATGTAGTAGTTTGACGCATATACATTTGAAGGAATGCAGCTTCTTGCTATAATAATGAAACAAAAATGGTTTCGATGATAACAAGTATTGAATAATTATTAACATTCTTTCCCAATTTAACATTCTTTGGTGGGGCAGCAACCATTGTATGGTGGGACAGTAACCATGTGTATTCCACGCATTACTGTGTTGGATGCCAGACCTTGGAGAAATATTTTTAAAAAACTAAGGCATCTTGTGTTTTTTTTAAACTGTGACACCAAAAATAATCCTTTTTATTGCACGACCGACATTTTGTGTTTGTTGTTATGAACAGAACAAATCAAACCAAACCAAACAGAACAAATGACTCGAGGGAAGTTGCTGCTGTTTCATTTACATTTTATCACCCTTTTAATTTGTGTTTAGCTGAATGCCTACCAGGTAGATTATAATTTAACAGAATAAAATAGACCCAAAGCAAAATCATGCTGGTAGTGAATGGAAAGTGAGCTAGAAGCTAAATGATTGATAATATGATGCAAAAGTTTTATTTTTTAAAAATTCATTCGTAGAATGACAGCATCACTGGCAAGGCCAGCATTTATTGCCAATCTCAGGAGACAGTTAACAGTCAACCACATTGCTGTAGGTCTGGAGTAACATGTAGTCCAGACCAGATAAGGATGGCAGTTTCCTTCCCTAAAGAACATTAGTTGAGATTTTCCTGACAGATTTTCATTGAATTCAAATTCCACCATTTGTTGTGCCATTATTTGAATCCAGGTCCCCAGACAATTATCTGAGTCTCTGGATTTACAGTCCAGCTATAATACCACTAGACCATCGCTTCTCCCCATTGATTACAATAACTGGTGTATCAGCTCACGGAGCTTATCTTGTAAAGTTATCACACAACCCATTCGACATCACTGGAGGTGACGTGAGGAAACGTTTTTTACACATCCAGTTGAATGCACTGCCTGAAATGGCAGTAAAGATGAAGTCAATATAGTCATAATGGATCACGGGGATGATCTCTCAAAACAGAGAAGTAATTTCAATCATGGTTTGGAGCCCTGCAACTTTATCTTTACCACATGTCCAAATAATTTCCTTTTGAAATAACTGATCATCTTTATATCCATCATGCTCATTGACAGTAAATTCCAGGTCATCACCATGCACTCTATAAAAAAGTTATTTACCTTGCTCCAAACTTTAAATCTGTGTCCCATAGTCCATGAACTAATAACTACTGGGAACAGCAACTTGGCAAGACTGAATACCAAGACCAAATGTCCTCATACATGAGTCGATTTTGCTAATGATGCTGTATTGGCATCCTACTCTGAATTTCAGTTACAACAGTTTATATATCAATCCTTCCAAGGTCTGCCAAAGAAGTAGTCAGAATCAGAAAGACAAAATATCTGTATATGAGGCTTGTGTTCTCAATAGCCTTGTTTATAGTCATGAGGCATGGATAATTTATATAAGCGAAGAAAAGCAACAAAACAGTTTTCACCTCCATAGCCTCAGATGATAGTCGGCATAATCTGGCAAGACAGTCTGCTGAACATGGAAATACACCAAAGTGCAGGAAGAACTAACAAGCTTTGCCTCTTGAATCAGTGGCAATACCATTGGCTGCATCATGTGAGCTGAATGAATGATGTCTATGCTCCAAAGACATTCTCTAATGCTAGCTTTCTATTGGCACAAACCCAACAGGTTGCCCATGGCATAAGGATTTCTGAGAATGAGACTTAAAGCTGACTGGGATTGGAGTTGATGCATCAACAATTTAAGTTTACAAAATTATGAGTGTTATGAAGCAAATGGATAGTTGGAGGCTTTTTCCCAGGTAGAACTGTCAATTCAAAGGGTACAAGGTAAAAGGGAGTAACTTTAAAGAAAAGGTAAGCGGCAATTTCTTTTTACACAGAGGGTGGTAAGTGCCTGGAATGTGCTGCCAGGGGAGGTGATAGAAGCAGATATAATAGCAACGTTTAGGAGGCATCTTGGCTGACATATGAATAGGAGAAAGTGAGGACTGCAGATGCTGGAGATCAGAGCTGAATATGTGTTGCTGGAAAAGCGCAGCAGGTCAGGCAGCATCCAAGGAACATGAGAATCGACATTCCTGAAGAAGGGCTTATGCCCGAAACGTCGATTCTCCTGTTCCTTGGATGCTGCCTGACCTGCTGCGCTTTTCCAGCAACACATTTTCAGACATATGAATAGGCAAAGAATAAAGGGATAAATGTAGAGGCAATAGGCTTTCAGTTTCAAAAGACATCATGTGTCTGCACTGTCCTGGTGGGCCAAGGGGCTGTGTTGTACTGTTCTCTGTTTGCTTTAATCCTTGCTGTTGACCACAGTGTCTGGAGAAAAACAGAGAGGAAGGACATGGATGAAGCAGAAGGTAGAAGAAATGATTGGGTGGGGTGACGTGTGCCATCCAGGAGGAAAACGCATTAGTTGACCTTGGACCAACAGCCGTTCATGAATTGCTTTCTGCAGCTACAATGGACAATGTTCATTCAGAAGTGACATATGCTCTGGATGTGGTCCATCATCTCCTGAGATGGACAGCTACTGTAAGACACAATTAAATGTAAAGAAAATTTTGACAACCCAATGTTAACTGAAAGAATTGCACCACAAGTTTTCTCATCTTTAAACAAAACTTAATATGTGAAAAAAATTAAGTAGTACTAAGTTAACCATATTTGGCAATATTTAGAGCATAAATGCAATTCCCATTCCACTTCCTAATTCCATTCAAGTGTTCCATGATGCATTAATACACTTTAATTTTTACTGAATGTTCTAGATATTCTCTGAGGTCAGAGATTTCAGGAGGACTGTTCCATTACAGTCACGAAAAGGCTGCAGGGTGACTTGGAGATTGGCTGTGTGGGCAAATACTTGGCAAATGCATATAATGAGGATAAATGTGAACTTATCAACTTTGGTCACAAAAAGAGGAAAGCAGACTATTATCTGAATGGGGGCAATTTAGGAGAAAGTGAGGTACAATGAGACCTGAGTGCCATGCTGGAACAGTCATTGAAGGTTGGCATGCAAGTGAAGCAGGCAGTGAGGAAAGCTAATGGCATGTTAGCTTTCATAGCGAGAGGTTTTGAGTAAGGAACTCTTGCTGCAATTATACAGGGCCTTGGTGAGGTCAGTTTTGTGCAGTTTTGGTCTCCTTGTCTGAAGAAGCATATTCCTGCTATTGAGGAGTCCAGCAAAGGTTCACCAGACTGATTCCCGGGATGGCAGGGCTGATATATGAGGAAAGACTGGATCAACTGGGCTTGTACTCACTGGAATTTAGAAGAATGTGTGGGTATCTCATAGAAACATATACAATCCTAATGGGACTGAGTAGGTTAGATACAGGAAGAATGTTCCCAATGTTGGGGAAGTCCTGTACTAGGGGTCACACTCTCAGAATAAGGGTAAGCTATTCAGGCTGAGATGAAGAAGACTTTCTTCTCTCAGAGAGTTGTGAACCTGTGGAGTGCTCTTCCACAGGATGCTGTTGGTGCTAGTTCATTAAAGTATTCAAGAGGGAGCTGGGGACATGACCTATGCAGCTAAAGGGATAAAGGTGTGTGCAGAGAAAGCAGGAATGGGATACTGAAATTTCATGATTAGCCATGATCATATTGAATGGTGGGTGCAGGCTTGAATGGAAGTGTAGGCTTGAATGGCATACTCCTGTACCTATTTTCTATGTTTCTATTAGTATTTGGCTGAGTGATCCTGCAATGTTACTTCAAAATGCTACAGTTATAGACTTCTTACCTCAACCTTTAGTTTCACTGCATTTGTGCTCAGTAGTTCAAAAATTGGAATTCTCCTGTGGGTCCCTATCTTGGTTTTGGATGAACACAGATTGCTTTATAGTACTCAATAGATGTTTCTGTCTTTTTCTGCTTCCTGCATGCAAATTGCTTATTTACACTTTCGCAAGGTCCAAGCTTGGAAATCTTCCAACCTCTTTTTTTCTCTCACAACCTCCATCCAAACTGAGCATGAGCTTCCACTAGAGTTTTACATGGTAAATAGTAAGTTGATATTTTCTCTGCTTAAGATGAAGATCTGACTTACATTTATCCCTTTTGCTACCTCAATTCTGAGTGAGTTGCAACTCTCTCTGTCTCCTCAAAGATTGAGCAGCTGACTGCTTGCTTCTGTGAACAAACATGCAGGTAAATGAAAACAAAGAAATCTCCTTTAACCCCACAAGCCATCTGCATGGCAGCATGACATACTTGGGATGCTCTTAATACAAATGTAAACTTATTTTTTAATTGCAAAACAACACCTTTGATTCTGTGACTGATGCGGCTGTTTTTTTAATATAACTTCCTAATGAGTTCTGGGTATCGCTGGCTGGGCTACAGAGAGGAAATTCTATATCTTCTTGCTGTAAGCTATCTTCTTGAAAGGCTACAGTCCATGGAGTATGGGTACATCCATGGGTTTTTTGCTAGTGTTCCAGGTTTTGACCTTGCAACAACGAAGGAATGGTGATATACTTCTGAGTCAGAATGGTGTGTAGCTTGGAATGGAGCTGCAGGTGGCAGTGTTCTCGTGAATATGCCGTTATTGTCCATCTAGATAGTAGAGTTCCTGAGTTTAGGTCTTGCTGGAAGCACCTTGGTAAATTTCTGCAGTAGTTCTTGTAGATTGTTTATACTGTTGCATCAATGGTGAAAGGAGTGAATGTGGAAGTAGTGTACAGTTTGCTAATCAAGGGGGTTGCTTTGTCTTGGATAATAAGCTTTTAGAATGTTTTCAAAACTATACCCATCTTGCCAAGTGGAGAGTATTTCATCATACTCACAATTTGTATTTTTCTGATGGTGGACAAATATTTGAGAGCCAGAAAGGTATTTATACATGACATAATTCCCAGCTTCTGACCTAATCTTGTATGGCTGGTTCAGTTCAGTTTCTAGTCAACAATAGTGGAGGATGCAGCAATGGTAATGCCATTGAATGACAACGGTTTGATTCTCTCTTGTTTAAGATAGTCATTGCCTGGCACTTGTGTGGAATGAATGTCATATGTTACTTAAGCACCCAAGCCTGGATGTTGTCCAGGACTTGCTGTATATGAACACAAGCTGGTTTAGTACTTGAGGAGTCACACACAGCACTGATCACTGTGAATGCCCACTTCTTACCTTATGTTGGAGGGAAAGTCAGTGATGAAGCAGCCGAAGATAATCGGGGTCTAGGACACTACCCTTAGGAACTCCTGCACAGACATCATGCATCAGGGATGATTGACCTTCACAAGCACTACTTTAATTTTTATGTTAAATATGACTCCTACCAGAGGACAATTTTACCCCTATTTTTCATTTTGACTTTCATTTGACTTGCTTATGTTTAATAGCTTAATTTATAGTAAGAAAAGTAGTAGCTCTAAAATACATGGATATTTGCAATAATTCTTCAAGTTCTTTCTTTGTTTAGCCATTACTGTCTTTGACTAGGAACCCACTTGAGTGATTTAAATTCTTAATGCAGACAACTGTAAACATCTCATCACCAAGAAACTAGAAACAGATTATCCACTATACTGTTTTCAGAGCTTTAATTCTGATGTTATTAAATAAGCAAGGACAATCCTTTGAATTACAATTCCTTTAAGTCTTTATACCAAATCTCAAACACAGGACAAGTCACAGGTCTGTTGAAGGAACACAGGATTCAAAATATTAACTGTATTTTCTCTCCACAGATGCTGTCAGACCTGCTGAGTTTCTCGAGCAATTTCTGGTTTTGTTTCAGATCTCCAGCATTTTCGGTTCTTTATTGGATCTCAAGCACATTTTTTTTTTGCCCATTTATTTTGCGTTTTGCAGATTTCATTCCCTATTTATGTTGCATTACAATTTAAAATCCATTGTTTTCCTAAAACATACAAATCATGAAGTAGATATTTTGTAATAGTTACCATCACTGTTTGCAATATCTCCAAATTCTTTATTATCATCACATTTTGATTTACATTCTGCATTTCGCCATTTATCTCATTTGTAGATGGGGTATCACTACTACCTACTATTCACTCGGCTGGAAACAGGGGTATTTATCAGAATTTGCTTTTTTCTGTCCTTAAGCATTTTTTTTTCCCTGAGCTGACACAGACCCACTATTCATTAACTTCAATTTATTAACCATTCTTCAAAAATTGTCAACACTTTTTCAAATTTATAGAGATAACATAATTGCATTCTCTTCATGAGCCATCTCTGCTGCTTAATCAAAAATTTCAATAAGATTAACTAAGCATAATTTGCCTGTTGCAAATTTGTGCTGTCTAAGCTTAATTGTCTCAAAATGTCTTCAAGTGCCTGTTAATTATTTTGTTACATTATTGGATGCAACATCTTGCTCATCAGTGAAATTTAACTGACTGAACTGTAAGTATTTGGAAGTTCCGTTTCATTCTTTCGTAAATAGGGATGTCCCAGTTATCTCTCTCTGTCTCTCTCATTGTCTGGTTGATACCTTGTAGAGCTTCTGAAGATTAATAGTAAACTCTTTTGCCTCCTCTATCACAACTTCTATTATCAATCTGGGGTGGAAAACATCCAGACCAGGCACCTTGAACCTTGGTTTTGGTTACCATATCTTTCACCTTACTGCAATTAATGTAGATTGTATCTAAAACATCTCTTTCATATAAATGACCTATTGTTCCATTACAGTTTTGCCTGACAGTCTTTGATTTAATTTTACTCTGGCTAACTCCTTTCTCATGTTTTTGAATGAGCTCTTTTCAAAATTTAGATGTTGTACTTTAGATTGTTGCTTACTCTTCTCCATGTCTAATCAAAGCTTTATGCAGTGATGATTACTTTTCCCAGGTCCCTGTGGTGAATGGTAGGTCCTTA
The DNA here is from genome assembly GCF_004010195.1 of Chiloscyllium plagiosum. Lineage (NCBI taxonomy): Eukaryota > Metazoa > Chordata > Chondrichthyes > Orectolobiformes > Hemiscylliidae > Chiloscyllium > Chiloscyllium plagiosum. The sequence continues at coordinate 54,358,280 of NC_057715.1, forward strand.
AGGAGTGTAATGGAACAGAGGGACCTTGGAGTTCAGGTGCATGGTTCTCTGAAAGAGAAGTCACAAGTAGACAGGGCAGTGAAGAAGGCTTTTGGCCAAGTGGCCTTCATCAGTCAGGGCATGTTGCAGTTAAACAGGATGTTGATAAGGCCACACTGTGTTCAATTTTGGTAACCTCACTATAGAAAGGATGTTATTAAATTGGGAAAAGTGCTGAAGAAATTTACAAGGATGTTGCCAGGACGCAAGAGTCTGATTTATAGGGGGAGGTTTGACGAGCTAGGACTGTATTCTTTCAAGTGTAGGAAAGTGAGGGGGGATCTTATAGAAGCGTATATGATCATGAGAGGCAAGAATAGGCTGAATGCACTCAGTCTTTTTCCAAGGGTTAGGGAATTGAGGACCAGAGGGCATTAGTTGAAAGGAAGAAAGAAAAGAATGAAAAGGAACCTGAGGGGCAATGTTTTTACATAGAGGGTGGTAATCTAATTGGTTTAAAGTTTGCTGGTTTTGTTCTATCTCCTTTTGTAAATAAAGAAATCATATTCGTTTTCTGTCAGTTCTATGTCACCATGTCCTTTTCTAATGAATTTTACTCATTTCATAATTCGTCTCTTTTCTCTTCCTAAATGCTTTTAATTTGCATCAATGCGATCAAACTGAAACAGAGGTTTTATGCTCTCTAAGTTTGATCAGTTTGTCAGTTGTCAGCTTTTTTCCTATCTTAATTTTTTAATCATCTTTTCGTAACTTGTCCTATACATTGATGTACCTGGTAAATACTGAAGAAAAGTAATTATTTAATAACTTTTCTCTGTTTCAGTCATGGCTCATGAGTTTATCATTGCATATCTCAGTGGCCCTACCCTAATCCTGTCATACATGTGCATGTGTATAATATGTTACTATTCCTTATAACCCGTAACAAGTTAACTTTGTAGTGTCGCTTTGTTTGATTGTTCTTGTTATTCAGTGAGAAAAACTTCTTTTGGACGCTCCCACTCATGTTTCTTTTTTAGTTTGTCACTAAATTGTAGAATTATAGAATCTCAAATCCCATTTACATCTTTCTTGTTTATTTGGGAGAGATTAAAATACACATTGCTGACAATACCAACATTTGCTGCCCATTTTTAATTGTCCTTGAGGAGGAAGTGTCACTGGAAGTGCTACTGAGCCCATCATGTCTTACGTCCACACTGATTGCAAAACTTAAATCTTAAATTTTCCTTTCAAGTAAAATTACCAGAAATCGAGGCTCCTGCGATGAGGTAGGATTTTTTTTAAAGACTGAAAAGTAAGTGCAGTTTGGAAGGAAGAGTTACAAAGGAAACAGACTTTGGTCTTTTTACTTTTCCTAAATATTGCCTTATCTCCATAACCCTTGATATCCTTGAGAGCTCTATCCAACTCTTTCTTAAATGAATCCAGAGACTGGGCCTCCACTGCCCTCTGGGGCAGAGCATTCCACACAGCCATGACTTTCTGGGTGAAGAGGTTTCTCCTCATCTCTGTCCTAAATGGTCTACCCCATATTTTTAAGCTGTGTCCTCTGGTTCGGCACTCACCCATCAGTGGAAACATGTTTCCTGCCTCCAGAGTGTCCATTCCTTTAATAATCTTATATGTCTCAATCAGATCCCCTCTCAGTCTTCTAAACTCAAGGGTATACAAGCCCAGTTGCTGCAGTCTTTCAGTGTAAGGTAATCCCGCCATTCCAGGAATTGACCTCGTGAACCTACGCTGCATTCCCTCAATAGCCAGAATGTCTCTCCTCAAATTTAGAGACCAGAACTGCACACAGTACTCCAGGTGTGGTCGCACCAAGGCCCTGTACAGCTGCAGAAGGACCTCTTTGCTTCTATACTCAATCCCTCTTGTTATGAAGGCCAGCATGCTATTAGCCTTCTTCACTACCTGCTGTACCTGCATGCTTACCTTCATTGACTAGTGTACAAGAACACACAGATATCCCTGTACTGCCCCTTTACCTAAATTGATTCCACTTAGGTGGTAATCTGCCTTCCTGTTCTTGCCACCAAAGTGGATAAGGATCCATTTATCCACATGAAAGTGCATCTGCC
>NC_057715.1:54363365-54391933 GCF_004010195.1 Chiloscyllium plagiosum
AGACCAGTTAGTCTGATCTCAGTGGTGGGAAAGATGCTGGTGTCTATTATAAAGGATGAAATTACGACACATCTGGATAGTAGAAACAGGATAGGTCAGAGTCAGCATGGATTTATGAAGGGGAAATCATGCTTGACTAATCTTCTGGAATTTTTTGAGGATGTAACTCTGAAGATGGATGAGGGAGATCCAGTGGATGTAGTGTACCTGGACTTACAGAAAACTTTTGATAAAGTCCCACATAGGAGGTTAGTGAGCAAATTTAGGGCGCATGATATTGGGGGCAAAGTGCTAACTTGGATTGAAAATTGGTTGGCTGATAGGAAACAAAGAGTAGTGATAAACGGCTCCATTTCGGAATGGCAGGCAGTGACCAGTGGGGTACCGCAGGGATCAGTACTGGGACCGCAGCTTTTTAAAATATATGTTAATGATATAGAAGATGGTATTAGTAATAACATTAGCAAATTTGCTGATGATACTAAGCTAGGTGGGTAGAATATGTGTATTTTCGAATATCGTTTGGCTGTAACAATTTTTGTTCCCTCCATTTGGTAAAATATAGTTTCAGTCCTGGACAGTATATTCTATAACTTTTCAGTAAGTCATTTAAAATTGACAATGAGAGAAGGAATTGAGGAATTTAAACATGGCAGGATCAGCAGTAAAAGAGGGCACTGGAAAAGGGTTTCTGCAAATATCAAATATAACAGAATATAGGGATTTCTCATGAAGTGAAAGTGTTCGATGTTAATATCAAGGAGGGTAGTAAAAGTAAAGTCAGTGAGAATATGGCAGAAGGCTCTCCACTGGCTGGAATCATATTTAGCATAAAGCTAAGTGATTACAGATCCTATAATCCAATCATCTCAGCCCTGGATAATAACCATCTTCATCTGCTTCATCAATCACCTTTCCATTTTTATCTGATCAGAATGAGAATGCTTATTGATGATTGGACAATGTTCAGCCCCATTTTCAATGCCTCAGAAAATGAAACAGTTTGTGTACACTTGCAACAAGACCCAAACAACATTCAGGCTTTGCCTGAGAAGCGTCAAGTGACTTTCCTCCACATGAATGTCAAGCAATGAAAAATGTCAACAGGAGAGAATCCAACTATCCCCTGTGGTACTCAATGACATTCCCAATGCTAAATTGCCCACTACCAACATCTTGATGGTTACCATTGACCAGAAACTTACTATGACCTCCAGTCCAGGATGCTGGTAAATTACTAATCATTTTCTTGGATAAGAATAGTTGCAAGAACAACACTAAAAATATTGATATCATCTAAGACATAGAAAATGACTCCAATCATCCATCATTTTAAGCATTATTTTAAAGTATGAGACTTGGAGGGGATTGCGAGAGATAGTGTTTCCACACTTGCCACCCTCTTTCAACTAGATGGTAGAGATTTGAGGTTTGTGGCCACAATGTGTGGCATCTACAAGATGCATTGCAACACCTTGCCAATAATCCTTCAACAACATCTTTCAAACCTCAAATCTCGACCATCTAGTTGAAAGAGGGTGGCAAGTGTGGAAACACTATCTCTAGCAATCCCCTCCAGTCTCATACCTCAAAATATATTGCTATCCTTTCACTATTGCTGGATCAAAATGTTGTAATCCTTCTCAAACAGTACTGCAAGTGTACAAGAGCCACAAGGACTTCAGCATGCTCACTTGCACCTTCACAAAGATAATAAAAGGTGGACAACAACTTTGCCAGCATCCATCAATATTCCATGAATAAATAAAATAAATAATGCTAATTCAGACATTAATAATCTTTCAAACATTATTGGTAGTTGCTGATATGGGTGAAGAAATGGTGAATGGAGTTTAATCTGGGTAAGTGTGAGGTGCTGCTCTTTGGGAGATCAAATGTTATAGAAAAGTATATAGTTAGTTACAGGACCCTGAATAGCGCTAATCTACAGAAGGATCTTCGGGTTCAAATCCATAGCTCCCTGAAAGTGGCCACTTAGGTAGATAGAGTGGTAAAGAAGGCATATGGCATGCTTGCCTTTATTGATCAGGAAATTGAGTTCAAACATCAGAATGTTGTGTTGCAACTTTATAAGATTGTGGTTAGGCCACACTTAGGGTACTGCATTCAATTCTGGTTGCCACATTAAGGAAGGCTGAGGAGGCTTTGAAGAAACTTACCAGGATACTGCCTTTATTTGAGGGTATGAGCTATAAAGAGAGGCTAGAAACACTTTCTCTAGAACAGTGGAGGTTGATGGGAGACTCTATAAATAATAAGATCCACTGATGTGGTTGACAGTCAGAATCTGTTTCTCAGAGTTGACAAGTCTAATACTAGGGGGCATGCATTTAAGGTGAGAGGGGGAAAATTCAAAGGACATGTGTGGGGCAAAGTGTTTTCCACAGAGTGCTAGGAGTGTGGAATGCACTGCCAAGGGTAGTAAAAGACAGATATAATGGGGGCTTTTAAGGGACTTTTAGAGAAGCACATGAATATGCAAGGAATGGAGGGATATGGACCAAGGGCAGGCAAAAATTAATTAATTTGGTGTCATGTTCAGCAAAACATTGTGCACCGACAAGCCCAATCCTGTGCTGTTAAGTTCTAGTTAAAATGTATTTTTCCAGTAGTCGAGCATTGTAGTGCTGAAAGAAGACACAAATGTTTGCAAACAGAATATTTACTCTGGCTGATGAGTGGCAAGTAACGTATGCAAAAGAGAATGAACATTCATAACTGGTCTCCTTCCTATCAGAAGGATGTTGTGAAACTTGAAAGGGTTTAGAAAAGATTTACGAGGATGTTGCCAGGGTTGGAGGATTTGAGTTATAGGGAGAGGTTGAATAGGCTGGGGCTGTTTTCCCTGGAGTGTCAGAGACTGAGGAGTGACCTTATAGAGGTTTATAAAATCATGAGGGGCATGGATAGGGAAAATAGGCAAAGTCTTTTCCCAGGGGTGTGGGACTCCAGAGCAAGAGGTTTAGGGTAAGAGGGGAAGGATATAAAAGAGACCTAAGACGCAACCTTTTTCACTCAGGTGGTGGTGCGTGTATGGAATGAGCTGTCAGAGGAAGTGGTGGAGGCTGGTACAATTACAACATTTAAAAGGCATCTGGATGGGTATATGAAGAGGAAGGGTTTGGAGGGATATGGGCCAGGAGCTGGCAAATGGGACTAGATTGGGTTGGGATATCTGGTCGGCATAGATGAATTGGACTGAAGGGTCTGTTTCTGTGCTGTACATCTCTATGACTCTATGATCTATGATCTATTTCATCTTACTTAAAAGTGACATCCTTACTTGAATTACCACATAACAATTATAATTTCTTTTCATGCCTCACTTGGTCACTGACTTAGAAATTTGGAAATGTCCATTTTTGGGTGTTGAACCCTCATTCAAATGGAGAGTCTGAGAACATCCATCTTTGGGCCTTGATCTTCATTGTAATGAAAAATATCAAAAGGAGTCCCACAGGTTGATGCTTCAATCTCTAGGTAAGTAATTAAGTTGGAATGTGGAGGTCTGAAGGAAGAACACGTGAACCTCATAGTAATGATCAAGGCTCATTGAAAAATCTGACAGATGGATCACAGTCCTCAAGATCAGTATTGGGGACTGGGGAGTGGAGATGTGACCTGGATATTAGAGCTAGCAAGAGGTCAGTGATCGCTAAAGAGAGGGATCAGTGGCTTGGTTAAGAACTCCATGTTTTATTTGTTGTTAGATTTAGGTTTCCCAGAGGCAATCAGGATTGTCACCGGTAGATTCAGGACAAGCCAAAGTCCTAGGAAAGCCCAGAAATTTTTGTTAGTTCCATGATTTACATGCAAATAGTTCAGACCAGTTTCTGAATTGGATAGGAGATACCTTGTATTTATCTTTTACAAAGAATAGCCCTCGCAGCAAGATTGTATGTTGCTACTAAAGCCATTCTGGTCCACAAAGGTGATTGTATCAGCCAGTCATTTAACGGTTCTAATCCCAATTCCATACCTATGTAATCAACTGTCAGCACTGTTGAACTTAGAAAGCAAGGTAGCCAAGTAGTTGAGCTGGAAATAGTTGTAATATTTGTCAATTTGCTGTCAGTCTTGCATAGAAGACATCACTGAGACTGTTTATTTGATTGGAGTTTATGATAACTCATTCTCACATTTCAGAGACAAGCATGCAGAATAAGCAAGTAGTTTCCAAGAACCTATTCAAGCAACAATGCACCTTCCCTTTAAGAACTGTGGGCTAGCTTTAAATGCTAAAGATTAACTCCAAGTGGTTCTAGACACTCACTGCACTGGATTCCTGCTGCTGTGTCCAGCTAATGAGCAGAATGATAGCATTTGCAGGATGCAGAGATTATTCAAATGAACAAGCAACATGACATTGGCATGATGCCTGTATTCCAATCAACAGGCTGGTGTAAATCACACATCACGGTCCCTCTGCTCGCTTTGAGGGTAACTATCTTGTTTGTATGTCCTTTGTCAAGCATATCCTTAGCTCACTCCAGATTCCTGAGAAAAAATAAAAGTAGTAAAAATTATTGAAGCCAATTTTTATACTTAAAGCAATTCACTTGATAACTTAAATTGATATTATACCAATGATGCTTGTATCCCATTGATAGACTCTGTATACTAGAGGTCTGTTAATGCATTCAGCAGGGTTATAGTTTGATTATATTAAAAACTATTTTGAACTGAGACAAGATTTATCGCACATCTGCAGTATCTCATGGAAAATTAGATGGCTTTGTTCTGAGAAAACATTGCTTATACTTGCTGACTGGATGATGCTGTTTCATGAACATTTTGGAATGAGTCATCATTATAATGCGCAGTGTTATCTAATCTCTGTTAATTACAGGTAATGCATTTCTAGTTCAAATTAGAATCTCTGACATTAATTTAATTGACCTGCTTTGCAATGTTTGCAGTTCATTGTTAAATGGAGTTAGGAGACCACAGGTAAGAGCCATAAACACAAATTATATTTCCGACTGATAATCTCATAGTGCTGCTACATTAAGATCAATTCCTAGGGGAAATGTGGTATTCGCACTTTTGTCTTTCATGATTCTTATTTGCGATTTTCTGTTCAGACAGTTTTGGATGTATATGTAAAGCATCATTCACAGCATGCAAATATCAGATAAAATTTTAATGCTAGCATAAAAAGCTGATAAGAAAGTTGGCTGTTTGCCATTATTTAAACCGTTTAAAATGTCCCAGGTGGTCCAACAATAATCTGCAAAGTTTGCAGTTGTAGAGAAGCTGATGTGAAGCTAAAGCAGTAATTACTTCTTTGAGATGGTGCCATCTCACTTGCTTGAAATCAATTTGCTTGACCTCAGTCCTAACTCAGACTATGTAATTTATATTGACAGCAATTCTATATTTTAACTATCACTTAAATAGCCACAGTAAGTATTATTTTACACAGATGATAAGAACAGAGGTATGAATTTTGACTATTATTTTTAATCTGAAATAATGCACACACCACTAAATACTCCACAGGGAAAAATAGATTGCATATGCCTGCCTATTAAAGCACACTTTCCATAGCATCTTCACATAACTTCCCTTTGCCTCTTCCTTTGGTCTTTTTCTTATTTCCCTTTACCACTTAAATCTCCTTTCTGCCTTCTCTCAATCCCAAATCCCCATTGCCCACAATCCAAAGATACTAATCATCACACGATCTCTTTTCTGCTCAATTACCTAACCATCTTTATTACATATCAGCCTCATCCCACTCCTCCTCTTTCCCATGACCTTTATTCTGCAGGGATTGAGCAGGGAGCTCAAACAGTTTTATCACCTTAATTGTAAAAAGTTAGACATCTGCTTCAGGTACTCCTTGTTTGTGCTGACACAATATTGTGAGTAGCACACTTCCAGCTGGAATATTTATGTGCTCCTGGTCTGTTACTTTGAAATTCCAGTAGGCTGCACTGTGTTTGAAATATGGGATTGAGATGGCCCAATTCCTAGGCAATTAATTTTGGTAAAAAATTAGATGTTTTCTTCTTACAACATGATTGTATTACTCATTCAAAAACATATGGGAGCATTCAACAAATAGTTTATATGTGATTGTTGATGGGTCTCTTGTGTCACTGCAGGAACAATTTCTCACAGCTACTCTACATGACCCATCCTCTGAACACTGCTGGTTGGCAATTACTTTCTTCAGGTCGCTCATTATCTTTTACCCAGAAAAGCTCTTCTCTGCATGAATCTGTCACCTTTGTGGTCTATTAGAGTTCATCCTCCATTGTAACTTCCTTCCCTGTCCTTCCTGCTGCTCTCTGTTGCAATTTCATTTTACAGAGTTTCCTGATGTGAACACTACATCCAACAGAGTGAGTTCTTGATCTCAGAAAATAAGAGTCACATAAAGTTGATGACCAATTTCTCAGGATGAACTTTGACAAACCAAATTGTTCTCATTCACCTCTATATGAACAATTTAATAGCAGCCTTTGCAAAAGTTTGGAAGAACTTGTGATTATACATTCTACTCTTCAGCCACTATATTGCACAGAGCAGGGAGTCTAACAATATGCCAAACAATATAAAACAGAACAAGAAGTACTGCTTTTTTTTCACATATAATTAAATTTGAATGGTTAATTTGTAGCCAGGTCTGATGACATGATTTTGTATTAGCAACATGGCATTATTAGACACTTCTATTATATTTGATTGTTTAATACTCATGCTTACATGTAGTAAGCTCTCTCATTAGAGATCTCAAAGACATATAATTAAACTCAAATGTCTAATATGTATCATTGTATCAAAATGATTTGCAAAACAGAAAGAAGCTATTTGGCCCACTCTGCCCACACTGGCTGTTTTTTAGGACAATCCAAAACTAATCCCACTGCCCTGCACTCTATGTAATTGTATCTTTCTTTGGATCTATGTTTCCCTTTAAAATTGCAATAGTCCCAGTCTCATCTGTTTCATGTGGCAGATATTTTAGTCTAACAAACCTCTGTGAAATAATTTTATTTGTAATTTCTTTCCTCATTTGTTGTTGACTTCAATGCAGCATAAAAATTATAGTCAGTTACAACTACCCAACGTGAGTGGGACAAAGGCAGAGATAACATTGCAAGTTTGGTAGCAAGAATTACCATTGCTTGTTCCTTTGATTTTAGTAATCATCCTTCCACTCCTGTCAGGATTACTATCAGGATTACTTTTCTTCTCGAGCATGGAAATATTATACGGCTAGACAGCTGGAAGTGATACACAGATTGTTCCTCCAGTTTCTCCTCCCCTAACTTTCTGTTCCCCTGAATCATGAGAACATTCTACTGGCAGACCTGTGGTTTAGGCAGAAAAGTTCTCAAGTTCCTGAGAGGAGAAAGGGGAGAGTTTTGATCTCCATCCATTTCACTACAGTTCTTCAAGTTTTGAAGAAGCTCTGTATCAACTCTAACTTAAGTAAAAATATAGCTGTAATCTGAGATTCTTCCACTCCTTTATCATGGTTCTATAAAAGTGGTCAGGCAATAGTACTGGTATATATTCTGCTATTACAATATTGAGGAACTCACACTTATTGGTGTGGATGCCATTAGGAACACATTCTCATTAACTAAATATTCTTAACCAGGGAAAATATCTTTGGCTGGGTCAAAGCAGCAAACTGGGAATCCAGGCCACTTGTTTAAACATGTTCACTTTGAATTTCTTTGAGGCTTTCCTTATCATCTGCTATAACTTTTATGGAAGATTGCAGGAAATCATAAGGAAATAGTAATTATTATTGACATCAAGAATATTTTAGCAATAAGCACCTCTGGAAAATTTCCTCTCTCTGCATCACTTTCTGAGTCACTTACAACTGTCCTTTCAAGCTGGTAACTATCTCACCTTAATATGCTATGGTAACTTTGCAGTTGCCAATTTGCTTATTCCATGTCTCATGTCCTGTTTTGATGCCATTGTCTGGAGGAATGGATTTATTTACTCCTTTCCTGGTTGTTAGCTAGGTATAGAGCTTATCTTTGATCCTTCATTGGGTTCTCACCTTAAATATTTCTGACAAAGAATTAGTTGAGCAACCCACACCGACTGCACCACTATGGGCCTCACTAACAGGCATATCATTAAGTCACTCTCTATGCTCACTTCCAACAAATGTGAGGAGCCTGACAACATCTTTGACTGCAACTTCTTTTTTCTACTTTACTTGCTGACATCTCTAAACTTGATGTGGAGTTGCCGGTTTTGGACTGGGATGGACAAAGTTAAAAATCATACAACACCAGGTTATAGTCCAACAAGTTTATTTGTTAAGTACTAGCTTCAGAGTGCTGCTCCTTCATCAGGTAACTAGTGTGGCAGGATCATAAGGCACAGAATTTATAGCAAAACATCACAGTGTCATGGAATTAAAATGATGTATTGAACAAACCTAGTTGCTGTTAAGTCTTTCATCTTTTAGAATGGGTTGCAGTTTTGGGTTTTATGCCCTCTGCATATACAGGGTCTGTTCAGATGAGGCAGCTCGCAACGGATACCTGAAGCTGCCGAAGGACACCCTCATAAGAACAGGGTATGAGGCTCAACTCATCAATCACCAGTTCTGATGTGCAACAGCAAGAAACCCTAATGACCTCCTCAGGAGACAGACATGGGATGCAACTGAAAGGGTACCCCTTGTTGTCCAATACTTCCCGTGAGTGGAAAAGCTACGCCATATTCTTTGCAGCTTGTACCACATTATCGATGAGGATGAGCACCTCAGTTCTTCATGCCTCCACTTCTCGCCTTTAAACAACCACCAACAGATCATTGTTCGCTACAAACTGCACAGCCTTCAGGACAACGTCAACCACAATGCCACACAACTCTGTCACGGCAACCTCTGTCAGAGTGTTGACACAGATACCACCATTACATGTGGGGACACCACCCACCGTGTCTGCAGCAGGTACTCATGTGACTCAGCCAACGTTCTCTATCTCATAAGCTGCAGGTGAGGATTCCCGAGGCATGGTACATTGGCGAGACCATGCAGACGCTACAACAACGGATGAGTGGACAACGAGCAACAGTCATCAGACAGGGATGATCCTTTCCAGTTGGGGAACACTTCAGCAGTCAGGGACATTCGGCCTCAGATCTTTGGGTGACCATCCTCCAAGGTAGTCTTTGGGATATACAACAACGCAGAGTGACCGAACAGAGGCTGATAACCAAGTTTGGTACTTATGAAGACGGCCTCAACTGGGACCTTGGGTTCATGTCACACCACAAGTAATCCCACTACACTATACACTCTCTCACACACACATATACATACACACACACACACACACACAAATATAACAGGCACACAAGCTCTTATATACTCGCACACTCACGCAGATCCTCTCTCATACACACACTCTCTCTCAGACACGCACACATTCACTTCTCCACACTCTCACCGATGCACACACACGTGCAAGCACACACTCTCTCACGCACTCTCACACTCATACGCACATACTCACACGCAGACATTCACATGCACACACTCTCTCATACATGCGCACATACACACACATTTTCAGAACTGCATTTGCAGATACATTCTATTTTTTTTCTCAAAAATACATTCTTTTTTTTCTCAAAAAGCACAATGCAGGCAGTCAATCTATATAACATTATATAAATTCCTGCTTTGGAAATAAAACCAGTCTGACTCAAGATTGGGATACAGACAGACTCTCGTCTCATAAATTTAATACTTTGTCTAAGCTGAGATGTTACCTTTTTTTATGAAACCTTAAGTTATCTTGGGAATGTGACTTAAAAGAAATTCTGGGATTTACATATTAATGAATTGAAACCTGCAACCCATTCTAAAAAGATGAAAGACTTAACAGCAATCCAGGTTTGTTCAATATATCATTTCAATTGCATGACACTGTGATCTTTTGCTATATGTTCTGCATCTTATGGTCCTGCCCCACTAGTTATCTGATGAAGGAACAGTGCTCCAAAAGCTCATACATCCAAATAAAGCTGTTGGACTATACCTGGTGATGTGTGATGTTTAACCTGTACACTTAGCATTACCTCCATAGCCCTTATCCCAGAACCTGAAGTTTTGTTTTCTCTTTTGACTCTGCATATATTTTCTTAAAAGCTCAGCTTGTCTATGATATCCAATATTTCCCACTAAATTACTGACCACTCAACCTTCCTCTCTGGTTCCCATGATAACTGACATTGTGAATGAATATCGCTTCTCAGATACTGCCCTTCATCCTTTAAATTTCATTGCCCCTCAAGAAATCCACTGTCAATTATCTCACCCACCCCATCCTACATCCAATCCTTGAACAATATTAGATTTATGCTTCCTTTTCCTACCAAAGCCATTCAACCTGGTGTCTCTCTCTTTGATTGAATCAACAACTGTTTTTCTCTCTGTGGATGCTGTCAGGTTTGCTAAGTTCTCAAGTATTTTCCCTTTGTAATTTCATTTTTCTCCAATGTCTCACCGCAACTTAATTGCTCAAAGACTGTCTTGACTTGATTGTACTCCTACTATCCTACCTGTCAAATCCAAGTTTGAGTTTAACAAGCAATGGGTTATCTTCTCACTCTATAGCATTACTTGAGGTTCTATCGTTCACTCTCCTCTTTGTCAGTCCCTTGGTAACATCATCCAAAGACATAGATACATTTTATATGTAGGCTGGTGATACCCAGTTTTATCTCTCCATCAGCTTTTCTACTGCCTTTGTGTTATCAAGATGCTTGTCTGATATCCACTCCCTGCTGAAACTGTTTCTCCCAATATTGGGAAAACGAAAGCCATTATCCTTGATGTTACCCACCCTCTCTCCAACTTCAACAACACAGTGTTATTGCCACTGAAGGTAGAGTGTTTGAAGAAACTGAACTTTGGTGGTGATGGGATTGGAGACTAAACCCAGAAATTCCCAGCCCAACCAGCTTGCCAACATCTTCACAACAGGCAACTTGTTCACATAGTTCAAAGGCCTATTAAAGCCAATACAGCTCCAGGCTAATAGGAGCCTGGACACAGACTGAGGGAAAGGGACCAAAATTCGGGATCAATTTGAGACAGAAACTGCTCTATCTACTTTGCTACAGCTGCAACTACAAGTTGTCCAGTGGGCCTGCTTCCCCTCTACAATCATGGTTTAGTTGCATTGAACATTTATTTTTAGAAGGTTCCTGAAAAGTGTGTTCAGAACATACCTCCACCTTGAGGTGCCATCTCTCTCCATTAGCTACACCAGATAGCAGATACCTCAGTGCTGGAGCTAGGCCTGACCATGGTTCTCAATCAAATTTTGAATCCTATCTGTCGTCCTTACTAGATACCAAACATGCCCTCTGGCAGTTACTTAGTCAACCCTTTGAAAGTCATGTCCTGTGACTATTTACAACACGAGACAGATTTGAGACCTGGAGAAATGGGGAGAAGAAAAAGAGACAGATTCTCTAATTTCTTTGTTAGTGCTTTGTGCTGGGAAATTATTTGGCTGAGTTGTACATCAAAGTTACTGCACTGATCAAAATCAACCTTTTGTTGTGAAAGCTTGAGGTCCCTATCTGTCTGTTTAGCTAAGCCTCCTGCTAGTTGCATGCAATGATATCTATGCTTGGGGGTTTAACTGTTGGAAGAAAATAATTTTATCAGAATGCTAATCACTGTGGAATTAAATTTATTAATAAAGAATCATGGTTTAGAAAATGTAAAGTTTAATATTCTATTTTAATATTTAGATAGAACAGCTGTTAGCAGTACAATTATGTCAGCTGAACATCTTAAGATATTTATACTGAAGTTTAATTAATTTACCAAACTGTCACAGAAACTAGCTGAAATATCAATCATCCAAGTAGTACATTATTACATATTTCTAGCTACTATATTGTTGCATATAGAATATATCAATATAATACTTCAAGTTATCATAAATTAATGATGCACTTTCCTGATAATTAATAGTGGATTATCAATCCTGAGATCATTTATACTGACCCTTTATCTGATGTGTGTATAATTGTGAATGTTCACAAGGTTAAAATTTGATAAAGCAGAAGCATTAGCAAAACTCTCTATACCTAATATCACCAGGACAGTACTACAAGCAATCTTGATATGATCTATAAAGTTGTCTTACTTTTCAGACAAATGTGGTAAATAATTTTAAAACCCCACTGTCAATACAAAATAGCAGTAGTGGGACAGGAAGGTGTTCATTGAAACTGCATGGTCCACTGGCAGGATTTGCATATTGAGTTCATTTTGAACTAATGTGGATGGTGCTAAATAAATTCTATTTTGAACTAATGTGATAAAAATTGGATTTTCCTTCACTATTGTACCTAAAATTGAATATCAGCATTATTTCAGTGCAAGAGAGAGGCCATTTAGCCCATTGTGCCTGCACTCATTCTATTACCTAATGTCAATCTTCTGCCTCTTCCCCTTATGTCTACACACCACTTCTATCCAAATAATTATCTGCTACTGTCTTGAATACTTGATTTGAAGCTGTCTCCACATTTTCAGGCATCACATTCCATACCTTGAAGTTATTTCTTACATCACTTTAAATCTATACCTCCTCGTTCTTTTATCTTTTGTGAGTGGCAACACCTTCTCCCCATTTACTCTATCCAGCCCGCTCATGATTTTGAAAACCTCTATCAAATCACTTGTGCTTCCTCTTTCCAAGAAGAATAGACCCAACTCCTTCAATCTATCCTCATAGCTGAAAATGGAGTCACAGCAAAAATCAGGTGACTAGGCTTACTGCTGGCTTCACATATTGATGGCAATTTCATTCCATTGCTGACTCCCCATTCTTACCTACTACATCTCCATGCTGGCAGTGAGACAAGATTTCATTACTGTACTGGGTGGAATGTTTTAGGTCCATCTGGAGGTCTTAGAAGGGTGGCAGGAGGTACAACTTCAGTTTTCCAACAATGAAGTTCCTCCTCAACTCAGTCCTAAATCTGCTCGCCGTTAGTTTGAGGCTATGCCCCCTAATTCTAGTTTCACCTGCCAGTGCAAACAACCTCCCTGCTTGTATCTTATCTCTTCTCTTCATGTAAAGGACGTTGCTTTTGAGATAATTGCGAGGATCTGGGGAATGGAGGCAGCCAAACAAATGCTTTGGGGAGAATAACAGTGAAAGGGACAAAGTAAACGAAGGTAGTGGGAGCTGCATATCCCAGTCTGGGACTGGGATAACTACGCATACTGGGCAGCAAACTGGTGGAATGGGTTATGTAAAGGTATGGCTGGACATAGGGATCTGAATAGAATTGAGATCAGGGACAAGAGCAGAAATATCTAGTGGGATTCTGAAAGGACTGTTAGTCAAGGAAATTCATAGAAAAAGACAGAGGGTACCAAAGAAAAGATGAAAGCCATTTCCATTTATGGAAGGAAATGAGTATTCTAGAGTGAGAGGGTAGAGAATTAATAACTTAAAGGTGAAGTTTATTAGCCCTATTTTTCTCCAAATCAGTTTCCAAATTAAGGCCTCTCTAAGAATGTGCAATGTGAATGGAAGGGGCTGCATATCTGTTTCAAGTGTTCCTGCACAGCACAAGCCCGCCCATATGATGGATTTGAAAGATTACTATTGCGAGGGCACTCAATCAAAAGCATTGTACTGAGGGAAGCTCAGAATAGGAGAAAAGGTGCATAAGTTCTAACATTTCCAAATGCTGTATCATAGGATAATGAAGGCCATCTAAAATTAGATACTGCTAATTGCCAAGTGCTTGGAAAATGATGTAAGTTTCAAAGCTACAAGCATGTACAAGGAAGCATCAGGAAGAGACAGTTATGAATAAGATGGTATGCAACTTACCACATAGAGGTGGCTGTGGAGCAGGCTTTCATCCAAGACATCAACAGCCTGATAAGGGCCTAAAGAGTACATTTAACTATGTCAATATCTAAAATAGGAAATAAGCATCTCAATTTTGATGTTTCTGTACATATAAGTTCTTCTATGTTAGATATTTGACTAAGTTAATCTAAAACTGTACTTGTTGTTATAAGATTAAGGAGGAGGAGAAGAAAATATGAACAATGCCAACAAATCCAGAGACATGAGTTTCAGGGGACTGCAGGTTTAGTTGCACTGTCATATGAAGAAGGGAACCAGTATTGTTCAGCAGTCTGATGAGAATTGCTATACAAGAGGAAATGCAGCTACCTACAGCTAAGTGAAAGGCAGTGAGGGAGACATCTTTGCATGACTAGAGAAACTGATAGCTACATTTGCCACCATCAGGTAGATTTGCAACTACAGAGCTGGAAGGAATTGCTATTCCTGTGCCACTTAAGATCAAGAACCATTAATCTTTTTCTCCACCCACTCTTTTCAACCTCAATTGGAGGTTTGTGTGGTATATTCCCATCAGGATGCACTCAAGTAGCTTCACCAATGCCTATGAAAAGAAAGATATACAGTTTGTTCTGTTCATCAAGCCAAGTTACCTTAACTATCACATTAACAGCAATTAGAAGGTGCCATGTGGCAGTCAGAGCTTTGAGACATTAGTATATGTACACAAGTATATGATATGCGTGCCTGAAATACCTGTGAAATGTTCATCCCAAAACCATGCTTCATTAGGATATCCTTAGCCCATGCAAGCCTTTAGTGATAAATGCATTCTCCTCATTGAGATGAAAGATCGGTGATATGGTGGTGCCTGAGCTGCTTGGTATTGTACTTCTTTTTAGATTTTAAGTGTGAACTCTGGAAGAAGTATGAGAAGCAGAACTATAGTGGAGTCAGTAACATTATATTGATAGCTGAAATGAAGTGACAAACATACATTGCATGTGAGTCAATGCTCGGTACCCAATCTTGTGTGTGACAGTCTATACAGAGGCAAAATTACAATGCTGACTAACCCCCTTATGGGCATGAACCATTGAGTATACAGTGGTGCATACCCCAACAGAGTGCAGCAGATCATTTATCCTTTTGTGGCATTTGAGCCAGTTTCTCCTGAACAACTTGTGAATGCTGACCTCCATAGCCACCTCTATCCAAGGTGCCTGCATCAGTCAAGATGGCCTCTTGTTGCCAACATCAAGAAGAGCACTTGCCTTCTTTCTAAGGCAATGTCAGGAGCACCCCTAGGGAGATACCACCATGGTGCTGCTGTTTTCCTAATCTCTGACATCTCTCGGTGTAGATAAGAATGATGAGCAGAGGTTGAATAGTGCTTTTGGCTTGCAAAGAGTGAAATATTGAATGGGTACCTTCTAAATATGGCACCCAGAAGTTGGAGCCTGGAAGGTCCCTGCAGAGGACAGAACTACTTGCCAGTCAACACATAAAATTTGTTGTTTTATCTATGCATAAAAATGTAAAGAGTTGATAAAAACAATTGTGTGACAAAATCCAACCTAAATACCTCCTACTTTCAGCCCAAATCCTCACTTAGTCTCAAAAAGCAATGTCTTCCCACTGTTTATACTTACCTCAAGGACAGCTATTGAAATGTGGTATTATTCCCTTGGATATGGGCACAATTTCCCTCATCATTTTCCCCAGATAAAGAGTGGATATCCAGTAGTTTGCTGTTTTACCTACATAACTCAGGAGGAGAGGGACACTGATCTCAATGTTCATGTTAGTAACAATGATATTGATTGGATTAGAAAGGGAATTTTGCTGAAAAATTTTGACCATTTAGGAACTAAATTATAAAGCCGAACCTCCAAGGTAATAATCTCTAGATTTATCTGAGGCACATGCAAACTGATATAGTAGTTAATAAATATTAATCTTATAGCTATGATGGAGACACTGAATAGAATGGTTAAGAAGACATTTGGTATACTTGCCCTGATTAGTCAAGGCATAGAGTTTAAGAGCAGGCAAGTTATGCTGGAATTTAGAAAATGTTGGTTAGGCCACAGCTAGAGTATTGTGTGCAGTTCTGGGTTTACCATGATGTTGCCTCACTGAAGAGTTCAGTTAGAAAGAGAGATTGGATAGACTGGAGTTGTGAGACGAGGTAGTATGCCGACACGATTGAGGTGCAAAAACTTTGAGGGGCATAGATAACATAGACAGGAAGAAACATTTCCACTTGGTGGATGGCTCAATAACCAGGAGACATAGATTTAAGGAAAAGGTCGGGAGGTTTAGATGAGATATGACGAAAAAATGCTTTGATCCAGAGGTTGGTGGAAATCTGGAACTCACTGCCTGGAAGGGTAGTAGAGGCAGAAACATTCAAGAAGTATTGAGATGCCAGGGCATAAAGGATGTGGGCCTAATACTTGAAAATGGCTTTAAGATAGTTAGGTGGTTGTTTTTGACCACCTGACTTTGCAGTTGCCCTTACTCAATATCATTAAGCCTGATTCATAATTCTTCCTGTCAAACTGCAAGGTGAATTCTATCAATATGGTCACTGCCCTTTAGGGGTTACTTCAGTAAGATCTCCCTAATCAAGTCTGCCTCATTACACATCATCAAATGCAGAATTGCCTGTTCCCCAGTGAGTTATACCATAATCTGCTCCAGAAAACTATTTTGTAGACATTCCACAAACTTTTTCTGAGATTCGCTGGCAACCTTTTTTTGCAGTCAACCTGCATATTGAAGTCACCCATGGTTACTGTAATACAGTTGGTTCTGATATAACGCGATAACTCAGTTCCCATGCGACGCCACATTATCCAAAAATCACATAGTAGCAGCACCATTTAAATTAATGGAACCAGAATTGTGTAGCCAATACAGGTAAGGAAAAGTCGCATTCTACAAATTCTTTCATTGCATTATAGCCAATTTGCACTGAAGAAACACGCAGTGTAGCAGAACTGACTGTAGCATCTTTGTCACGTGACTTTTCTGTCTCCTGATTTGTCTTCTGCCCCACTTTCTGAATACCGCAAGATGGCCTCTGCACAATTCTCTTCGGGGTCTTTTCTCATTTGCAGTTCTTTAACACACGGATTCTATATCTTCCGTCTCTGTATCAGTTCTTGCTTTCAATTTAATTTTTCGCCCATCTGCCTATCCAATTGAATCCTTGGATATTTTGTTCCCAACCCTGATCCCCTTGCAGCCACATCTCTATGACACCCACATCGTACCTGCTAATTTCAATCTGTGATACAAGCTCATTTACCTTGTTTTGCATAATATTAACAGCTTGTCTATTTGCATTATATTTGTAAATAAAAGCCATGTCTTTATTTTTACACCTCCATGAAGGCACATTTTAATGACCTTTTAACACTGATTTATCTCTTGTGCATTACAGTGATGGCTGGGCAGATAGGTATGATGTGACAGATGGCTACCAACGAGAGGCAGCTGGAGGTATAACAATCAAACTCCAGTCTCCTGATGTAACATGGTTTGATGATTACTACCTTGAGCTGCGGCCAGAGACTCACTTCAGTAATCCCTGGTTCCTGGAGTTTTGGCAACATAGATTTCAGTGCAGGCTGAAAAATCAACAGCAAGAAAATTTTGAATATAACAAGACCTGTGACGGTAAGAAACAGCTAATCTGCTAAATTTTACGTCATTCTTCGCTAAATTAGATGTAGCCCATAGGGTTAGATTTCATGTGTTTATAAACTTTGCCTTTCTTAAAATTAAAATTCATAATCATTATGTATTTGTTAAATGCACCTCTTACACACTGTGGATAATCACTTCAACTAGACTTTAGTTGTCATATTACTCTATAACATCAGTTTAAAAAGGCAAATTACGAGGTTTTGGGATACCTTTTTCCCTAACCAGGTGGTTGCCCATCTTCTTAGAGGACTGGATTCATTAGCAGTGGAATGCAGGAGGGAAATATGCACCATGGAGGCAAATTGAATTCTTATGACATTGGATAGCTAGGCTAAGCGTCTGGGTAGGTTTGTGACAAGATATGGTGCATACACACAACATGCAGGAGGGATGGAGCCAGAGTGGCAGCTGCTCAGTCTAGTTTTGTGGAACTCAAAGGGTCCATTTGTCATGGTCCCCAAAATTAATTATAATTAACCTGTTGGGTTCCTCTCCAGCTGGTTGTTAACTGATAGTGGCATTGTATTTAGTACTTTCATTAAATTCCAATGGGTCCTTGGTATGTCATAGAGTTCCAAATATGTGTTAAAAGGGACCATCACCTGACATTTGTGGATGTGTTGGCCACCTAATGGGAAGGTGCTCAGAGAGTATCCTAGACATAACCACAACAGGAAAAGAGTGGTAAGTATTCCTGACCATTTTTAGTAAATGGCAAGTTTGGTCAGCCAGGCCAAATGGGTCAAAGTGGTGCAAACAATATAGGGTTTGATCCCAGTTCCAATTGTATGGATTCAGGACCAGCCTACTTACCTTACCTGTGGTGAAAATTGAGTCAGACATGCCTTTGGACTGAAGAAGTATTAGGATTAATTTGTATTGGAACTGCATCAATGGAAAAAGGTGATATGTTCAATCTATACCATGAATGTATATTAAGTTTGGTGAGAATGCAGAAAAGGATTGAACAACTTGCAATCATTTAACATCCTTAGGATATCTCAAAGTATATTAACAACCAATTAATAATTTGAGAATTGCACTCATTATTGATAAGAAGACAAATATGGCAGGTAATTTGTACACAGTAGGTGCTTTAAAAACAGCGATGAGATAGATATCCAATTAATCTGTCTGGGATGTCATTGCTTGTCATTGATAACCAGGACATCAGGAAGAACCAATGTATTTTTCTGTCAGGTACAGCCAGAAAATTACTTACATTTCCTTGAGAGGGCAGATAGGTCTGCAGTTCAGCATCATATCTGGAAGACAGTCAAAGCTAAATTTGATAATTCCTGACAAACGACATAGAGAATGTGACATAATTAATATAGGCTTGTTGATACATCACTGTCCAAACAAAGCAGCAAGTTCATAGTTTACAGAGCAGTTATCCTCATCCATGGTTCACAGACATGGACTACTTGGAGTAGGCAGCACAAAGCCCTGGAGAAGAACCACTGGCCACATCTTGAATTGATTTGCACGCAAAGTGTATTATTTTCAGCGTGCCCACTCAGGTCAACATCCTTAGTATCACTCTTGGCCAACTCTGTTGAGCAGTCCATATTGTTCACATGCCTACCTGGGCCTTATGAAACAAATGGTCTGCCTGAAAGCTTTGACATGGCAAACAGATCCCAAGAGGACAAAGTAATTGTTTCAAGGACACCTTCAGAGCCTCCTTGAAAATCTGCATCATTCCCATTGACACCTGGGAAACTAGCTCATGACTCTAGTCCAAAGTGGAGGGAAAGCATCTGTGAAGGAAGTCTACACCTCAAATCCCATTGCTGATCACGAGCTGAAGTCAAGTGTCAACAGAGAAGGTAGCAAGTGGCAATTCCGGCACCTCATCCTCTTACTCCCCTAACGGAGACAGAGATTGTAGGTTATGCAGTGGATTCTTGAGTATTCTGAGAAATCACTCACTTCAAGTGTGAAAATAAGATATTCTCAACCATGAGGAACTGTCTAAAAGGAGACAGTTGATAGGAATAACGATTTCTGCTTTTATCCAATACTAATTGTGCTGTTCATTGGCTGTAGAAGGTAGAAGAGAATAAAAGTTGGAGTGCTGTGAGGAAAAGGCTGGAAATGTTATTGTGATATGAACAGGGGGCCAAAATTAAACATTTTTGTACCATTTACAATTAGCTTGAACTGTGTAGAGCTAGTTTGTACCTTTTAAAGGGAAGATCAACTTGGCTGCAGTAGGTGCTAGGAGTCATAATTTAAAGAATTGGCCATGTGGAATGCTGAGGATTGCAGAATAACAGAGAGAGTAGACCCCACAATTTTCAAATGCTGTGCTGCAGGTGCTGACAGAGCAGGTAGAAGAGAGGAGGAAAGCCCCACATCCACAGATCCATCATCAAAAGGCAATGAGAACACATGGCTGTGGAAGACAATATGGAGGATGGAGTGACACAAGAAGTTAAATGACCTTGCAAGTATTCAAGATCAATGAATACAAGTGACTTATTGAACAATTTACTGCAATAGCCTCAGATATTACTCAATCCAGCAGTCTTCCACTCACCTGCCAATTCATCAATCAATCAGGAGTCATAGTTAATATTCATATGGTTCTCCATACTTCACACTGTTGTGAGATTCAAATCTCCTTATAGCTGGGGCACTCCTATCACCTATTCAACCACAATGGAGATATCATCCAAACAAAGTTTGCATCACTTACTGGTATATTTCCTTCTCTCTTGCTCAAGGTAATGCACAACTAAAGTTAGCAGTAGTTAATGGGTGAATCTAAGAATGTTTGCATCACATAACTTTAATGGAGAGCAGAATGCCGGCCGTTATTGACAAGGTCTTGACAAACCCTTCAAAGATTACAGTATCCTCATATTTCTTAGTGGATATCCACTAGCATTGATACACAAGAGGTACAACCTGGCCACACAGTGTTGGAACACCAACAAAAGAGTGATAATGAAGGCATAGCACAATTTCTCGATATTACATTTGGAACCATTAGTATCAGAAGAATGTTGTGAAACTTGAAAGGGGTCAGAAAAGATTTACAAGCTTTTCTTTATTGGTCAGAGCATTGAGCATAGGGGTTGGGAGGTCATGCTGTTGCCGTACAGGACATTGGTTAGGCCACTTTTGGAATATTGTGTGCAATTCTGGTTTCCCCCTATCGGAAGGACATGGTGAAACTTGAAACATTCAAGAAAGATGCAGTCTTCAGAAAAGATCTACAAGGATGTTGCCAGGGCTGGGGGATTTGAGCTACAGGGAGAAGCTGAATAGTCTGGAGCTGTTTTCCCTGGAGCATCGGAAGCTATGCTGTGACCTTATAGGGGTTTATAAAATCAAGAGGGCCATGGATAGGATAAATCAACAAAGTCTTTTCCTTGGAGTGGGGGAGTCCTGAACTAGAAGGCAGGGGTTTTGGATGAGAGGGGAAGGATATAGAAGGGACCTAAGGGGCAACTTTTTCATGCAGAGCGTGGTGCGTGTATGGAATGAACTGCCAGAGGAAGTGGTGGAGGCTGGTACAATTGCAATATTTAAAAGGCATCCGGATGGGTGCATGAATAGGAAGGGTTTAAAGAGACATGGGCCGGGTGCTGGCAAATGGGATTAGATGGGTTGGGATATCTGGTTGGCATGGATGAGTTGGATCGATGGGTCTGTTTCTATGCTGTACATCTCTATGACTCTATGACTCTTTATCATAGCACTGTGTTAAAAAGAAATGTTTAGAAATTGGAGCTGCTTTTTTTGAGGTCTGGGGCATGCATATTTTGCAGCAAGGATAAGAAGCAATAATACAATAGAATAAATAGTGCACCATTGGAGGGCAATTTTGCACGTAACTGCAGAGAACTCAGATAAGCATTTCAATGGGATTGATTACAGAAGAATGTGAATGGTTATGTACATCAAATTGATTTAATGCCTTGGCAAGCCTGCTACAAAGCATCTGGTCAATGTTAAAGTGTATGGAGAAGTTTGGCAACAATTTGGCAGATAGAAATGTGGCAACACAGAAAATATGAGGAGGTATTGGCCATTCAGCCCTTTGACTCTAAAAACCCTTTTCCCATTCAATGTGGTTATGGCTGATCATCAAATTCAGTACTCTGTTCCTGCTTTCTCCCCATACACTTTGATTCCTTTAGCCCAAAAAACGATAACTATATCTTCTTGAAAAGGTGCAATGTTTTACCATTTTCTGTGGTATACAGGCTCCCTATTTTCTGGGTGAATAAATTTCTTCTTATCTCAGTCTTAATTAGCTTACCTGTATCCTTAGACTAGGATCTTTGGTTCTGGACTTCCTGGTGATCCAGAACCTTCTTTCTGCATTTACCCTGTATAGGTTTCTATGAGATCCCTTCCCCCATTCTTAATACTCGAGTGAATATAGTCTTAACTGATCAAATCTCCCTTCATACATTAGCCTTGTCAACCCAGGAATCAATCAGGCAACCGTTTATCACACTCCTCCATAGCTAGAACATCTTTCAGAAGATAAGGACACCAAAACTGCATGCAAAACTCCAGGCTTGCCTCACTAAGGCATGTATAATTTTAGCAAGACATTCCTGCTTTTCTTGTTACGCTGTTTACAGTGCCAGAATGTTTACTTCCAGTAAATAACACCCAGGCCTCATTCAACTTCCTCCCTTCCCAATCTATCACAGTTAAGATAATTTGTCTTCTTGTTTTTTTCTACCAAAGAGGATAACCTCACATCTATCCACTTTATACTTCATCTGCCCACTTTCTGAACTTGTCTAAATTACATTGAAGCATCTCTGTATCCTTCACACAGCTCACTGGTTCATACAGTTTTTTTGTCAACTGCAAATTTAAAGATATCACATTTAGTTCCCTAATCTAAACCATTAATATACATAGTGAACACTTCTAGTGTCCAAGCACTGATCCCTGTAGTACCCCCCTATTTATTGGTTCCCACTTGGAAGAAGACTAATTTATTTCTATTCTCTGTTCCTGTCTGCAAACCATGTCAGTAGATTACTCTGAATCTCATCTGCTGTAATTTTACATGCTATCTCTTATGTAGAATGTTATAGAAACTATTGTGAAAGTCCAAGTAAACCACATCCTTGCGCTTCTTCTTAGCATTTCTAGAACAAAGAACAACATAGCACAAAAACTGGCCCCTCGGCCTACCAAGTTTGCAATGATGCCAATGACACATGATGCCTTTATAAACTAAAAATCTTTTGCCTCTACACAGCCTGTATACCCCCCCGCCCTTTCCATGCCTATTCATGTATCTGTCAAGATGGCTCTGAAACATTGCTTCTGTGTCCCTCAGTCATGTCCTCTGGCATTCTAGGCACTTACCACCCTCTGTGAAAAAATCTTGCCTCTCACGTTTCCTTTTCTATCAAACGTATGTTCCCTCATAATTGACATTACTACCCTGGGAAAAAGACTCTGACTATCCATTCTCTCCATGTTTCTCATAATTTTGTAAACTTACATTAGGTAGCCCCTCACCCTTTGACTTTCAAGTGAAAACAAAGCAAGTTTGTCTAATCTGTCCTCATAGCTAATGCCTCCAAATCAGACAACATCCAGGTAAACTACTTCTGTGCCCTCTCCAAAGCCTCCACACCTTTCTGGTAGTGTGGCAACCAGAACTGTAAATAATATTCCAAATGTAGCCATACTAAAGTTCTATACAGCTGCAAAATGACTTACACTATCTCCTGACTGAAGACGGCACGCATGTCTTCTTTACCATCTTCTCGTCTTCTTTACCATCTTATCCACTTGAATTGCTACTTTCAGGGAACTGTAGATCTATATGCCTAGTTCCCTGTGTATGTTGGTGTTACTGAGAGTTCTGCTATTTACTGTATCCTTCCCTCCTTCATTAGATCTTCCAAAATGCATTACTTTGCCTCAATTTGTCTCAATTAAACCCCATTAGCCATTCCTCCTCCCAAATCTCCAGCTAACCTTGCTATGTTCCCTGGCAATCCTCATTACTCCCTGCAGCTCTCTCATCTTTGCGTTATCCACAAACTTACTAATCAATCCACGTACATCCTTCTCCATTTTTTTTAACAGGGGCCCTTGCGCTAATTCCTGCAGAACACCACTGATCACAGATCTTCACTCAGAAAAAAAAAACCTTCACTGTTACTCTCTTTCTTCTATGGCTTAGCCAGTTCTGTATCCATCTTACCAGCTTACTGTTGATCCCAAAATTGAATTCAAACTTCACCATCTGTCATGGCAGGATTCACACCCATAATCCCAGAACATTACCCTGAGGTTCTGGATGATGAGCCCAATGATATTACCACCACACCACCATCTTCCCCTCATCTTGACTCTGGTAGGATTCAAATCCACAGACTTTGAATAGTACCTTTACCCATTGCTGTTGAAGTCCAACACATTCTTCACTGTGCCACAGAACGGCATTAGTCACATCCTTGAAAAATTCCAATAGGTTTGTCAAGCATGATTTCACTTTCATTAATCCATGCTGACTCTTTCCTATCCTGTCACTGTTTTCCAAATGCTCTGCCACTCAACCTTTTATAATAGACTCGAGCATTTTCCCCCTAACCACTGTTAGGATAACAGGTCTAGAATTCCCTGTTTTCTCTGTACCTTTTTTTCCAAATAGCGGTGTTACATCAACTACCTTGCAATCCAGAGCAACTGCGCCTTGAGTCTATACCAATTTGAAAGGTGACCACCAATGCATCCACTATTTATAGGGACTCTTCATTAAGTACTCTGGAGTGTAGTTTATTGGATACTGGGAAATTATCAGCCTTTAATCCCATCAATTTTCCCAAGACCGTTTCCTACTAATGCTGATTTCCTTCAGTGTCTCTTTCTCAGTTAATCCCCCAATTGTTTCCATATTACATGTGTTCTCCTTCGTGAAGACAGAACCAAATTATTTCATTAATTGGCCTGACATCTCTTAGTCCCCATTATAACTTGCCCTGTTTCTGACTTTAGGGGACCTATATTTGATTTCACTCATTTTTCTTTCATATACCATTAGAAGCTTTTATAATCAGATTGTATGTTCCCCACAGGCTTACTCTCATACTTTATTTCACGCACAGGCCTACTCTTGTACTCTATTTCACTTCCCCCTCACCTTTATTCAATCCTTTGTCCTCTTTTGGTGAAATCTAAACTATTCTCAGGTCTGCTCCTTCCTTGGATCCAGTATTAACTCTAATTGACCTTGTTCACCATGATTGGGCCACATTTCCTGATTTATTTTTGTACCAGACATAAATGAAGATTGAAGTTCCTCCATGCAGTCTTTGAATGTTTGCAATTGCCTTTCCACTGTCACACTTCTAAGTAGTATTCATCAATTTATCATAGCTAGCTCACATTTTATACCATTATGGTTCCCTTTATTAAGATTCAGGACCCTAGTCTTTGAATCAGCTAGTTAATGTTCCACATTGTTGAAGAATTCTATCATTTTATGTTGACTCTTACCCATAGCTAGATTTCCAATTATTCCTTTCTCATTACAGAATATCCACTGTAGGATGACCTGTTCACTGGTTAGTTCCTTGACATATTGATCAAGAGAACCATTCCATACGTACCCCAGGAATTCCTCCTCTATGGCATTGTGTGATGATACTATGACTTTAAGAGATGTATTTGTCTTGTTACTTTTATTGTGAAGAAAGATTGAGACAGAGGCACTGAGTAGCCTTTTCAAAGCCCATAGAGGGTTTATGAGGCCTTGGTTTTTATTTTGAAAATTGTAACAGCAGAAACAGCCTGAATGGGTAGGGTCAAACTCTCACAGAGCCAGGACTTTTAGTTATAACTTTTCAATAGCAGTTGCTATTGGTGTCTTGAAGTTAAGATTGAAAGCTGCAGTACATCTCTCCCTGCTACTCTCTCTCTATTTTCTTCTGGACTGGAGAATTGCATGTGACTTTGCCTTTGCCAAGGATGTGCTTATGGGATGTTACTATATTGGATCAGTTAATTAGTGATAGTTAAAATATATATTATTTTGTTAAGCATTTTGATAGAGTTACAGTTAAGCCTTTTTTTTTATTTGTACTTCCATCTGTATTTTAACTGCACTGTAAAACTAAAGCGTGTTTTGCTCAAAGTTGATAGTTTGACCTATCGAATTGCATCTGGAACACAGTGCCTGACACTAACCTTTAAAATAAGAAAAGGCTAGGGTCGAGACTATCTTAATGTATTTTGAGCAGGCTTGGTCTGGTCCATAACAATTGTTACTGATTAGATTTGCCCAATCGATATGCAGAATAACGTTACCCATAATTACAGCTGTGCCTTTATTTCTTGTTTCTCTAATTTACTGTTTAATGCCTTTCTCAATATTGCCATTAGCATTTGGGTATCTATGTATAACCTCCATGACTGTTTTTGTATGTTTCTAAACTCCACCCACACAGATGATACTTTGCTGGAGCTAATATTGTTCCTGACTATTGTGTTCATGTCCTCTTAACCAACAATGCTACCCCAACTCATTTTCCTTTTGTCTGTCCTTCCATAAAATTGAATACCCCTGAATATTCAGTTCCCATCCCTGGCCACCCTGCAGCCACGTCTCTGTCATGCTAATTATATCAATCCCATTTGTATCTATTTACTCAAATAAGAGGTAGTGAGGATTGTAGATGCTGGAGAAGTCTGAGTAGATAAAGTGTGGTGCTGGAAAAGGCACAGCAGGTCAGGCAGCACCTGAGGAGCATAAGAGTCAATGTTTCAGGTTTAACCCTTCATCAGTCCTGAGGAAGGGTTAAGCATTACTCAACTAATCCATACACTTTATTGAGAATGCTCCATGCATTAAGACACAATCCATAAAGACTTATCTTTTTATTATTTTTATTTGCTGATCTCTCCCAGACTGGCAACATTTATCTTCTCACCCCAGCCACTCCAACAATGCCCTTACATTTACTTATCTGTCATTCAGCTCAGATTGCTGCCACCCATGCCAAGTAATGCAGTCTGAAGTTGGACTTACTAGTGAACCTGGATTGGTTCACTCTCCTCCCATGTCACTGGAAGTCGAAAGCCTTCCAACAACCTTACTGTAGTCACAGAGATAGTATTGCTTGGAAACACTATGCAAAAGCACATTGCAGACTGGCGGCTCCTGCCCAAAACGTCGATTTTCCTGCTCCTCAGTTGCTGCCTGACCTGCTGTGCTTTTCCAGCACCACTCTAATCTTGACTCTGATCTCCAGCATCTGCAGTCCTCACTTTCGCCAGGCACTAAAGAATGGTCTGCTCTAAGATATTTCATATGGATGTATGGATTTTATGGTATGCATGTTGCACTGGCATTCGTGAATTGCACACTGGAGCCACAAGCCTTATTGTCAGCAAATAACCTTTGGTGCCCATCAGTCACCTTTTGCTTTAGTACAGTAGCTTATATACTGTAGACATAGTAGTGATCTGTAAAATTATGCCATCTTGACTGCTGCAAGGATACAGCATGCTGATTTGCTATTTTCGGTCATACCCTAGCAGAAAGTTGAGCTAGCTAATTGCCTTCTAGTTCCTGTATTTACCAGAGATTCCATGTAGTGAGCACAAAGCAATATGCATGCTGTCAATGGTAGCCAGCACAATCGGATAAACGTCTAATCCTAGATTAACCAAGTCTTTTTTAGATTAGATTAGATTAGATTAGATTAGATTACTTACAGTGTGGAAACAGGCCCTTCGGCCCAACAAGTCCACACCGCCCGCCGAAGCGCAACCCACCCATAACCCTACATTTACCCCTTACCTAACACTACGGGCAATTTAGCATGGCCAATTCACCTGACCTGCACATCTTTGGACTGTGGGAGGAAACCGGAGCACCCGGAGGAAACCCACGCAGACACGGGGAGAACGTGCAAACTCCACACAGTCAGTCACCTGAGGCGGGAAATGAACCCGGGTCTCTGGCGCTATGAGGCAGCAGTGCTAACCACTGTGCCACCGTGCCGCCCACAATTATCTTTCTTCTCCTCCTGTTTCAATCTTTTGTCCTGCTTTATGTCATGTAGTCATTTACTGCATAGAAAGTAGCCACTTAGGGTCATAGAGTCATAGAGATGTACAGCATGGAAACAGACCCTTCGGTCCAACCTGTCCATGCCGACCAGATATCCCAACCCAATCTAGTCCCACCTGCCAGCACCCGGCTCATATCCTTCCTATTCATAAACCCATCCGAATGCCTCTTACTAACTGTACTAAATGTTGCAATTGTACCAGCCTCCACCACATCCTCTGGCAGCTCATTCCATACACATACCACCCTCTGCGTGAAAAAGTTGCCCCTTAGGTCTCTTTTATATCTTTCCCTCTCACCCTAAACCTATGCCCTCGAGTTCTGGACTCTCCGACGTCAGGGAAAAGACTTTGTCTATTTATCCTATCCATGCCCCTCATAATTTTATAAACCTCTATAAGGTCACCCCTCAGCCTCCGATGCTCCAGGGAAAACAGCCCCAGCCTGTTCAACCTCTCCCTGTAGCTCAGATCCTCCAACCCTGGCAACATCCTTGTAAATCTTTTCTGAACCCTTTCAAGTTTCACAACATCTTTCCGACAGGAAAGGGACCAGAATTGCACGCAATATTCTAACAGTGGCCTAACCAATATCCTGTACATCCGCAACATGACCTCCCAACTCCTGTACTCAATTCTCTGATCAATAAAGGAAAGCATACCAAACGCCTTCTTCACTACCCTATCTACCTGCAATTCCACTTTCAAGGAGCTATGAAACTGCACTCCAAGGTCTCTTTGTTCAGCCACACTCCCTTGGACCTTACCATTAAGTGTATAAGGCCTGCTAAGATTTGCTTTCCCAAAATGCAGCACCTCGCATTTATCTGAATTAAACTCCATCTGCCACTTCTCAGCCCATTGGCCCATCTGGTCCAGATCCTGTTGTAATATGAGGTAACCCTCTTC
>NC_057715.1:54392196-54420201 GCF_004010195.1 Chiloscyllium plagiosum
GGAGGAAACCCACGCAGACACGGGGAGAATGTGCAAACTCCACACAGTCAGTCGCCTGAAGCGGGAATTGAACCCGGGTCTCTGGCGCTGTGAGGCAGCAGTGCTAACCACTGTGCCACCGTGCCGCCCACGAGTGTCTCACAAGTTTGTGAGACATGATTTCCCATGCACAAAGCCATGTTGACTATCCCGAATTAGTCCTTGCCTTTCCAAATGCATGTACATCCTGTCCCTCAGGATTCCCTCCAACAACTTGCCCACCACCGAGGTCAGGCTCACTGGTCTATAGGGGATTTTAACTTTCCAAACATCAACTGGGACTGCCATAGTGTTAAAGGTTTAGATAGAGAGGAATTTCTTAAGTGTGTACAAGACAATTTTCTGATTCAGAATGTGGATGTACCTACTAGAGAAAGTGCAAAACTTGACCCACTCTTGTCCCATCTATTCATGCCGTTTCCTCTAGAGCAATCCAGTAATCTCCATTCACTGTCTTTATTCAAGAAGTCCTGTACAGTTTTTATCCATTTTGTATCCATCCAATTTGCATTTGAAATTGTTGATTGCTTCTGTTTCCACCATCTCATAAGCAACAATTCCCAGGTCATCACCACTCACTGTACTCATATTTGACAAAGATGTTTAGATTATGACAGGCTTAGATAAGGCAGACAAGGAAAATTTTCCTGTTAGATAATGCTACATGCCAATATAACTTTTATTAATCAATGCTGGCTTATTATTTTCCACAGACAAGATGACCCATGTGCATTAAATAATCGCTTCGAGGAGCACATAGAGAAAAATTGGTTAGAGAGGATTACAAGTCTGTAATGGACCTGCCCAATTACCTCTAAATAACTTAAATGAAAGTTAACTCAGACAGACTCTGTTGTAGATGTTCCAGGGGAAGAATCCTGGTTGCCCTGAGCAACATGGAACCTTGTCTGCACAACATGCATGATTCTTTTTTAATAAACAGGATCCCCAACTGGAATCAATCTAATTTGAGACTTGGCTCCCTTTTAAGTGAAAAATACTGCAGCAGAGGCTGCAGCCAAGGACCAGGTAAGTTTCTTCTGAAATCCGGAGAGTTCAGTCAGGTAGATGCAGTGTTGCCTGGGGAAATGAGCACGGGAGTTAGGAAATAGTTCAAGGTTGGACATGGGCAGTTAGGGTTACAATATTATGAGATGGTGATTATTGCAGGTTTGATATTCAATCATGATGAGGGAGTTACTGGTTGTGTAGGGGTAGTATTGAAGGATTTGTTGTCCGATTATGATAAGACACTGATCATAGGGGAGATTCAAATGATTCAGGAGGAAGCTCTCCTGCTTCATTGGTCCACCAGCAGTGCAACTGCTTCCCCACAATAACCTTCACCTCCCCCATCCCCAACCACTCCTTCCTCAGCTACTGCATTGAATTTAAGGTGAAGATAAAGTATGGCAGCCTCATTAAAATATTTAAGTAGTAAACCTGGATTCTTGTCTTTTACCACATCTCATGTCCATCACTGTTAAACCCAGGGGAGCATGGTCACAAAGCAGAATGAATCTTGGTTTGAGGTTAATAAAAGTTTTGCATTGCCCTGGCTCAAATCCATCAGTTTTGCATCAATTCTTCTCATTGACTTCAATAAACATTGTGAGTAATTATGAAGTATAAACAGTCCAGAAGAGGCCTCTGTGGAATGTTTATAAAAAGTTCACCTGTGGGACATGGGAGTACTTGGATGTGTCAGAATTTATTGTTGATCCCTAATTGTCCTTAGTGATAGTGAGCTGCCTTCTTGAGTTACTGCAATCTATTTGTTGTAAGGGAGGGAATTCCAGAGTTTACAACCAGCATCACTGAAGGAATTTCCAAGTCAGAGTGGTTGAGTGGTTTGAAGGGGAACTTGCAAGCGGTGGTGTAACTTACAGGTGGTGTTTGCATGTATTTACTGCTATTGTCCTTCTAAGTGGTTAGCACTGCTGCCTCATAGTGCCAGAGATCTGGGTTCAATTCCCAGTTTGCGCATTCTCCTCATGCCAGCGTGGGTTTCCTCCAGATGCTCCAGTTTCCGCCCACAGTCCAAAAATGTGCAGGTTAGGTGAAATTGGCCATGCTAAATTGCCTGTAGTGTTAGGTGAAGGGGTAAATGTAGGGGAATGGGTCTGGGTGGGTTGCTCTTTGGAGGGTTGGTGTGGACTTGTTGGGCCAAAGGACCTGTTTCCACACTGTAAGTAATCTAATCTAAATGGGAGTGGTTATGGGTTATGAGAGAGAGAAGGAGAAAGAGAAAAAGTGAGTTTGTGCATGTGAGTGTGAGTGCATGTGAGAGAGTGTGTTTGTATGTGTACAAGCTTGCACATGTGCAAACACCCACTCTCTCATGCACTCACACTCACACACACACTGACATGCACACACCCACTCTCTCTCTCATGCACGCACACACACATAAGTCTATGGAGTGAATTTGCATTTGCGGAATTATATTTGCAGATACATTCTACTTTGCTCAAAAAATGCATAATCTGCAGGCAGTCAATGTAGACAGTCAATCCATGTAATATTTTGTAAATTCCTACTTTGGAAATAGAACCAGTCTGACTCAAGACTGGGACACAGACTCCAACTTCACACCTTTAACACATTGTCTGAGCTGAGATGTCACCTTTTTTTGTAAACCATAAGTTATCTCGAGACTTAAAAGAAGTTCTGGGATTTACATATTAATAAACCAAAACCTGTAAACCATTCTAAAAGATGGAAGACCTAACAACAATCTAGGTTTATTCAATATATCGTTTCAGTTGCATGACACTGTGAACTTTTGCTATAAATTATGTGTCTTTCGATCCTGCTCCACAACTACCTGATGAAGGAGCAGCTTCCAAATAAACCTGTTGGACTATAATTTGATGTTGCGTGATTTTTTTCGTTTGAGGAAGAAATTAGAAGAATAAAATGACAATTAGATTTTCTCTTGTTAGAGATGATCATTATTTAGCCATTCTTGCTTTATTTGGATATGGACTGCTTCAGTATCTGAGCAATGAGGAATGAATGGTACTGAACATGGTGAAATCATAAGTGAATGTCTTCACATTTGACCTTATGGAGAGAAGGTCATTGATGAAGCAGCTGATGATGATTAGACCTTGAATATGACCTTGAAGAGTGCCTGTAGAGAATATCTTGGGAGTGAGATGATTGACCTCCAATGATCACAACCAGTTGTTCACCTCTCACCTTATTTCTGATGGAAGGTTGACTGATGGGGCATTGACTGATGAGTTCCTGTTGTCCTGGTTTTTGTGTGCAGGATATAACTCAGCAATTTTTCACGTTGCAGGGAGATGCCAGTGTTGTTGCTGTACTGGGACAGTTTGAATAGTGGTTCTGAAGTACAAACTTTCAGGAACATTGCTAGAATGTTTTCAGAGCCTGTAGTCTTTGCAATATCCAATTCCTTCAGCTGCTTCTTGCAGTCAAGTGGAGTGAATTGCATTGATTGAAGACTCACATTTGTGATGCTGGGACTCCTAAAGGAGACCAACTTGTGGTGTCTGGCTGAAGATTCTTTAAAATGCTTCAATCTTATCTTTTTCAATAACATGCTGCGCCCATCCCAACCATTCAGGATGGGCATAAATGTGGAGCCTCTTATTCCAATGAGTTGTTTAATAATTCACCAACAATCACAACTGGATGGATTGAACGTGAGTCTGTGCATGTGAGTGTGAGTGCATGTGAGAGAGTGTGTTTGTATGTGTACAAGCTTGCACATGTGCAAACACACACTCTCTCATGCACTCACACTCACGCAGGACGATAGAACGTGGATTTGATCCATTGGTTGTGGAGCCATTTATCTCTGTTTATCACTCGCTGTTTACTCTATTTGGCACATATTGTCCTATTTTCGAGCTTCACCTTGTTTTTAGGTATTTCTGGAATGTTCCCCCACCCTTCCTCCGCACACTCGATCGAACCTGCGTTGACCCTGACTTAATTATAATGATGCAGTTTGGGATATGTAGGGCCTTGACGTTGCAGATTATGCTTGAGTACAATTCTGCTGCTGCTGGTGGTCTATCAGTACCTCATGGATGCCTAATCTTGAATCTCTAGGTCTGTTTGAAATCTATCCCATTTAACACAGTGGTAGAGCCACATAATACGATGGAGAATATTCTCAATGTGAAAGTAAGATTTGTTTGCACAAGGACTGGGCAGTGGCCATTCCTACAGAACGTTGGAAGGGATAGATGCATCGACAACAGGCAGATTGGTCATGATAAGATCAACTAAGTTTATCTTTCTTGTTGGTTCCTTCACCACTTATGACAAATCCAGTTCAGTAGCTAAGTCCTTTAGGATTTGAACAGTAGAGGTGCTGCCTAGATAGCCTTGGTGATAGAAATTGAAGTTCCCTACCTTGTGTACATTCTGTGTCATGACTTCCCTCAGTCCTTCCTCCAGATGATGCTTAATATGGGGAAACATTGATTTACAGTTGAGCAGGGATGTGATAGGGTGAAGAAGGTGCATAACAATCCGCAGAAGACTTATTTTGGACTCTCAGAAATATACACTGACAGCCAAGTTTCTGGTACTGTGGTTGGCTCTTTTGTAATGAGAGTTATGTCAGATTCCAAACGATCAATTGTGATAGGGGACTATCTAGTCAGAGGCACAGACAGACATTTCTGCAGCTGACAATGAGACATCAGAATGGTATGTTGCCTCCCTAGTGCCAGGGTAAAGGATATCTTGGAAAGGGTGTAGAATATTCTCAAAGAGGAGAGGGACCAGTGGGAGGTCATTGTACACGTTGGAACTAACAACACAGGACAACAAAAGGACGAGGTTCTGAAATACAGGAAATTAGACAGGAATTTAAAAAGTAGGTCTTGAGGGTAGCAATATCTGGATTACTCATGGTGCCATGAGCTAGTAAGAGTAGGAATAGGAGGATAGAGCAAATGAACATACGACTGAGGAGCTGGTGTCAGGAAGAAGGCTTCACATTTTTGGATCACTGGAATCTCTTCTGGTGTGGAAGTACACATGTGTAAGAAGGATGGATTGGAACTGAATTGGAAAGAGATTAATATACTGGTGGGGAGATTTGCTATAACTGCTTGGGAGGATTTAAACTAGTAAGGTGGATGTGGCAACCCAGGGAGGTAGTGAGAAAAGAGGTCAGTCTGAGAAAAGGAGTGAGTTAAAAAGTTAAGGCAGGCAGAAAAAATGCAGAGAAAGAGGTAGAACTGATAAATGGTGTTTATTTCAATGCAAGAGGCCTGACAGATAAGGCAGATGAACTCAGGGTTTGGCTGGGAACATGGGACTGGGATATCATTACAGAAACATAGTTCTGGAATGGGCAAGACTGGCAAATGAATGATAGAGGATACAATGGTACAGGAAGGATAGAAGTGGAGCAAGAGAGGACAAAAAGTGATGTTTTTTGATTAGGAATAACATTACAGCTATAATTAAGGTGGATATGCCTGGAGTATATCCAGGCAAGTTATTTGGGTAGAACTCAGAGATAAGACAGGCATGATCATATTATTGTGATTGTAAAATAGACTCCCCTTCAATAATCAGTGGGAAATTGAGAAGCAAATTTGTAAGGAGATCTCAGTTATCTGTAAGAATAATAGGGTGGTTATGGTGGAGGATTTTAACTTTCCAAACAAATACAGGCACTGCCATCGTATTAAGGGCTTGGATGGAAAGAAATTTGTTAACTGTGTACAAGAACATTTTCTGATGTAGTATGTGGATGTACCTACTGCAGAAGGAGCAAAACTTGACGTAATGTTGGGAAATAAGGCAGGGCAAGTGACTGAGGTATCATTGGATGAGCAATTTGGGGCTAGTGACCATAATTCTGTTAGTTTTAAAGTAGTGATGGAAAAGAATAAACTGAATGTAAGAGTTAAAGTTTTAAATTGGAGGAAGGTCAATTTTGATGATATGAGGCAAGAACTTTCAAAAGTTGATTGAGGGTGGATATTTACAGATAAAGAGACAGCTAATAAATGGGAGGCTTTCAAAAATGAAATAGAGAGTTCAGAGAAGTATGTTTCTATTAGAGTGAAGGGCAAGGCTGCTAGGTGTAGGAAATGCCAGATGACTAGAGAAATTGAGGTTTTGGTCAAGAAAAAGAAGGCAACATATATCTGGTATAGACAACAGGAATGAATGAATCTCTAGAAGAGCAGAAAGACAACAGAGGTATTGTTAAGAGGGAAACCAGGAGGGCAAAAAGGGAACTTGAGATAGCTTTGGCAAATAGGATGAAGGAGAATCAAAAGGTTCTCCTTCATCCTATTTGCCTCATGGTTCAAATACATTAAGGATAAAAGGGCAACTTGGGAAAGAATAGAACCCTTTAAAGATCAGCAAGGCTGCCTCTGTATAGAACTGCAGGAGATAAGAGAGATAATAAACGAGTATTTTGCATCAGTGTTTACTGTGGAGAAGGATATGGAAGCTAGAGAACTTGGGGAAATAAATAGGGACAATTTTAAAAATGCTCATATTACAGAGATGGTGAGGAAGAACGTCTTAATATATATAAAGATGGATAAATCCCTGGGACCTATCAGGTGTCCCCTAGAACTTTATGGGAAGCTAGGGACTGATTGCAGCCCCTTGCTGAGATATTTATATCATCGATAGACACGGATCAGGTGCCAGAAAACTGGAGGTTGGCTAATGTGGTGCCACTGTTTATGAAAGGTGGTAAGGAAAAGCCAGGTAACCATAGACCAGTGAGCCTGATATCAGTGGTGGCCAGAGTCGAGAGTGTGGTGCCGGAAAAACACAGTGAGTCAGGCAGCATCCGAGGAGCAGGAGAATTGATGTTTCGGGCATAAGCCCTTCATCAGGAATCCTTTGGTGATGGGTAAGTTGTTGAAGAGAATCCGGAGGGACAGGATGTACATGTATTTGGAAAGGTAAGGACTGAGTTGGGATAGTCAATATGGCTTTGTACATTTGGAAATCATGTTTCTTGATTGAGTTTTTCAAAAAAAATGAAGAGGATTGATGAGGGCAGTGTGATGGACATGATCTATGTGGACTTCAGTAAGGTGTTCAACAAGATTTGGTATGGTAGACCGGTTAGCAAGGTTAGATCACATGGAATACAGGGAGAATTAGCCATTTAGATACAGAACTGGTTTGAAGGTAGAAGATAGAGGGTGTGGATGGAGGTTTGGTTTTCAGACTGGAGGCCTGTGACCAGAGGTGTGCCTCAAGAATCGGTGCTGGGTCCACTACTTTTCATCATTTATATAAATTATTTGGATGGGAACATAGGAGGTATAGTTAGTTAGTTTGCAGATGACACCAAAATCGGAGGTGTAATGGACAGCGAAGAAAGTTACTCAGAGTACAATGGGACCTTGGTAAGATGAAGGGCTTTTGTCTGAAATGTCGATTTTCCAGCTCCTCGATGATGTGCTTTTCCAGCCCTACTCTCATCTTGACTCTAATCTCCAGCATCTGCAGTACCTACTTTTGCCTTGGTAAGATGGGCCAATGGGCTTGAGGAGTGGCAGATGGAGTTTAATTTAGATAAATGTATGCATTTTGGAAAGGCAAGTAAGGGCAGTACACATACACTTAATGGTAAGGTGCTGGGGAATGTTGCTGAACAGAGACTTGGAGTGCAGGTTCACAGTTCAATGAAAGTGGAGTCCCAGGTAAACAGGATAGTGAAAAAGGTGTTTGGTATGCTTGCTTTTATTGGTCAATCCATTGAGGATAAGAGTTGGAAGCTCACATGTGGCTGTACAAGACATTGGTTAGGCCACTACTGGAGTACTGGTTTTCCTGCTTTTGGAAGGATGTTGGGAAACTTGAGAGTGTTCAGAAAAGATTTACAAGGATTTTGTCAGGGTTGGAGGGTTTGAGCTACAGGGAGAGGCTGAAAAGGCTGGGTGTATTTTCCCTAGAGCATTGGAGGATAGGGTGACATTATATAGATCAGGAGAGGAATAGATAGGGAGAATAGCCAAGGTCTTTTCCCCAGGTTTAGGGAATCAAAAGCTAGAGGGCATGGATTTAAGGTGAGAGGGGAAAGATTTAAAAGGGACATAAGAGCAACATTTTCAGATGCGGAGGGTCATGCATGTATTAAACAAGCTGCCAGAGGAAGTGGTGGAGGCTGGTACAATTACAAAAATTAAAAAGTATCTTTCATGGGTATATGAATAAGAAGGGTTTAGAGGGATATGAGCCAAATATTGCCAAATGGGACTAGATTAATTTAAGGTATCTGTCGGCATGGACAAGTTGGGCCAAGGGGTCTGTTTCCATACTGTGCAGGTCTATGAACCTATCATGCCATGAGTGTCCAAGGGCGCCAGAGTCAATTCTGAGAACTCCCTGGCAACCCTCTTCTTTATTATTTGCAGAGTTGGGATTTCTCCTGTCTCTGAGCACCAATTGAGAATGAAAACTAGGAGCCTTCCTCCTCTTCTTCCCTGTGGTTCTATGAGGTGTAATTCTTACAGTTTTGCAGAAGTTCAGACAAGCTGCTCAGATTGCTGCTTTGACAATAAAACCAGTGTGCTTCTGTTAGCAAGCACATACAAAAGTTCCCTCTACCACTACATCCTATCTCCATCATGGCATACCGTTCTTTGTAATGTTCTCTCACACAAATAAAAATAAATTATTTT
Organism: Chiloscyllium plagiosum; assembly: GCF_004010195.1. NCBI lineage: Eukaryota > Metazoa > Chordata > Chondrichthyes > Orectolobiformes > Hemiscylliidae > Chiloscyllium > Chiloscyllium plagiosum. Next base: position 54,400,896 of record NC_057715.1, read on the forward strand.
ACATTCAACATGACCCTTTAATTCTGTAACTCAAATGAATACATTATATTACTAATGGATGCAATTGCCATCCTTCCAAACCCTCTGGACCCATGGAGAGATCCAGGGATGGATCACTCATTGTTTAAGTTTTGCCCACTATCAACTCCAAAGTTATAAAATAAACATGTCAGTAATTCAGAGTGAAAAACGCCAGCTTGTTTTAGTTGCATGTTAATTTCTTAACCCATTATTTTCAGTTATATTTAGCACTTTAACGTTCATCCTAAAATCTTAGAAGTAAAAATTACATTCTCAAACATATGAATTATATACATATAACAATATTCATAATTCCCCTGTACAATTAATGGGGAGACACTAAATTGATGCAAGCCTGTACAAGTGAGCGTTTATCAGTTGTAAAATGGAAAGGGCACTGTTCCTCTTTTCGCAAACAGGAATTATTGTTAACAAGTTCTGTCAAATGCAGATGCTGAATTGGATTTTAACTTTACATACATTGACAACAGAGTTGTACATTTTATTCTAAAACAGATGAGTGGAGATAGTTGCCTGTGGTGATGATATCATACAGTATCATCAGGGTGACACAGTGGCTCAGCGGTTAGCACTGCTGCCTCACCGCACCAGGGACCTGGGTTTGATTCCTGCCTCTGGTAACTGTCCGCATGGATTTCCTCCCACAATCCAAAGGTGTGCAGGTCAGGTGAATTGCCTATAGTGTTAGGTGCATTAGTCAGAGGGAAATGGGTCTGGGTGGGTTACTCTTTGGAGGGTCAGTGTGGACTTGTTGGGCCCAATGGCCTGTTTGCACACTGTAGGAAATCTATTCTAATTAGTAATCTTATCATATTTTGTGTTGTCTAATCTAATTCCAGGAAGAATTAACAGCTATTCTAATTGTCAATTACTTAAATTACATAGTTACTTCCCATTTAGGGAAAGAGTTCTGTTATTCCTTTTGACCTGTTACATAACTGGTGAATGTAATCGCCTGTTCTGTGTCATGCTCTGTAACTGTACATGAGTTAATATTTGAAAATTCAAATCATAAACTACATAATGCCTGTTCTGGTCGGTCTCACGGTATCTGTCCCAGTAGAAGCAAAAATAGTAAAGATGATGTCATCATCAATGTATCATAGTGAGAGTTCAGCTATGAAAGGCCTCAGTGATCATTTTAACTTTTGTGATAAAGTAAAATAGGCAATGTGGAATGCAATGCCCAGCATACAGCACACCTATTTTTATTTTTTATTGACTTAAATGAAGCCCCCACTGGTCTTTTCTTAAAGTTTTGCAGTATGTCTTTGAACCAGCAAAACTCCCCACTGTGGAACCCTGTCATGATTATGTGTGCATCACACATGAAGTTTGGTAACTGAGTTGAGTCAGCTAAAATTAGATGCTTTACATAACTTTTTTTTGGGCTAGATGCTTATGATGCATTGACACCACCATGGTCCCAATGTTCAGTGATATCAGTTGATTCTTGATCTGCTCCAGGTTATTTGAAGATGGTGAGGGGAGAAGAACATAGGGATCAGGTAATGAGGATGCAAGAGTTGGGTGGGAGGCAATTCTTTTATTTTAATATGGCCTTTCCTTTGGTGCCAAATCCAAAACAGTTTCTGTGCAGTTGCTCAGGTGCTCCAGCTACATAAGGGAGAGGAGAACCATTTTAAAAAGATAATTAGGAACATTTTGCATAGACTTCCAACCCCCTTTGTGATGAGTGCCAACACTGCATTGGTTGATTCCTTGGGGTTTATTGTAGACTTCAGGCCTTTGCATCTCGGAATATGGACAGCAGTTTTCCAAAGCATGACAAACAACCAGAACACCTCCCTTATTTAGTTCTTTGTTTCAGCTTTTTTGTTCCTGAAAGGCAAATTTTCATGCTCTTCCTTTGTTCTTTTAGTGTGCCTGGCTTACAATTTATACCGAAAAAATGTTGTTCATGCACACAGATCTTCCTGTATTGTTTAAATGTTTAGTTTCTATAAACTTTGAACTCTAACCACACGTTTGACTTTACAATCTTTGTGCGGGTCATTTTTGAGAATTCAATAGAAAAATGTGGAGACAAAGGAGAAACAGGAAAAATCAGCAAGAAAAGCTAAGGAAGTTCCAGGTGAAAAGAGAAAATAGAAGAACTCATGCTCACAGTATTGCTCAATCTCCATAAAGAGAAAATATGGACAATATTAATGTGTAGTTTTGCATAAAACTATACTTCTCGAGATAGGCCAAGACAGAGTTGTGAAACCTTGTGCACGTAGCCTGCAATAAGCTACCACAGCCAGCAACACTTAATCTGTTTCAAAGTCAATATAAACCTAACTTCTTAGCTGTGATCTTCTCATAGATTGTAATTGGGCTATTAGCAATATCAGTGTCTGCAACTTGGTATTTGTTTAGATGGCTACCTGATGGTTACTGAACTAATACTTCTTATCATTTTCCCCATCGACATCCCGAAACAGTAAAGTAGGTTTCTGGGGTTAGCTCAGATGACAAGAATTCCCCAAGTCTATAGAACCAATTTATTAAACCCATGTCATCCTGCACTTCATGAATTACAAATACTTCCACTCTAATAATGTATTACCGCTGTGAAGTAGTTACTGCTCATCATGTAGATCTCTTTCTGCTTTTCTGGCAGTTGCCATGACATTATTCTTTTGCATCAATCCCCCATTACCCTATTCTGTGTCCCTGCATAGCAGGTTAAGGATTGGCTATTTGAGACCAAGGATTATTTCTTATTTGCTTGGTTAATAACCACTCTCTGCCATCCAATCTTGGCAGCTGAACTGTGCTACATTCAGATCTATAGTTTTGTTAAAGAGATTCTTTCAGTCTTTCAGCAATTATTCTGATGCCTGGAGAGGTCTGGCAACATCCGATAGTACACTCAATAACAGAGGGCCCAGTGAGATGATAGATTTCAGCATGTGGAACAGCATAAGGAGCTGTCCTTAAATGAGGAAATGCTTCATGATGAAGGAAGGGTTACTGGGTGGAACTGATGTTGAGAAGAAACAGAGGAAAAGAGTTTCTTACAGCTACTGTTCTTCAGAGACAGCTATTTGAATAGCTTTCCAGCTGAAGAGTTCATTCTCTATGCAGTCATTTCCACTTTCTCTCCAAACCCTTTTGCTTGCAAGTAAACTGAATCTACTTACTGACTAACATTGATATTATGCTAGCTAACATTATAGGGTTACCAACAAATATAGGAAATATCTCTGGAGACAAAGATATCAAAAATAATCAGTGTTCAAGCTTACATAAATGTTGAAACTAAAATAGAAATAGTTGCTGCTCTGAAAATCATTTTTTAATCCTCACTAGATACACGTAAGCTACCACGTGATTATGCAAAATGTCTACCGTTATTCATAAAGGGTGTGATGGATATGCCAAATACTTTCAAGGCAGTCAGTCTGACCTCAGTGGTGGGCAAATTACTGGAAGCAATATTGAGAGATAAGATCAACAGCTACTTGCAGATGCATGGATTAATCATAGATAGCCAATGTGTTTTACTTAAATGAAGGTTGTATCTTCCATAAGAACACAAGAAATAGGAGTAGGAGTCAGCCATTCAGCCCCTCAAGTCTGTTCCACCATTCAACAAAATGATCACTGTTCTGCTGCAGACCTCAACTCCTCTTTTGTGCCAAGTCCTTATAGCCCTCAATTCCCCAGTACTTCCAACACCGATCAACCTGTTCTTCAAATACTTTAAGTGATCTAACCTTCACAACTCTCCAGAATTCTAGATATTTACAGCCACCTGGGAGAAGAAATACCTTCATGTCATAGTTTTAAATAATAGTTCACTTATTCTGTATTTATATCTTTCAGTTTGAGATTTCTCCACGAGTGAAAACACCTTCTCCACATCTATCCTGTCATGTCCCCTCAGAATCTTGAGTGTTTCAATAAGATCACTCACTATTCCTTCAAATTCCAATGAGCAAAGGCTTAACTTGCTTAAAGTTAAAAGTTGCTCAACATCAGATTATAGTCCAACAGGTTTATTTGGAAGTGCTAGCTTTCGGGGCGCTGCTCCTTCATCAGGTAGCCACTAGGGCAGGTTCCTAAGACACAGAATGTGGAGCTATAAATTGCATTTTGGGTTTTTTTTTTTAACTGGAATGCTGAGTGGGTTCTAAGCTTACCAAATGAACCTCATTTATTATCTACCACTCCCCTATGGCATCTGTCATGTCTGATTCCCATCTTAGCAGCATCTTTCCCAGAACAAAGCGCCACTCACTGGACATCCCAGAATTCATCAACATCCCTTGTGTTGTGCCATCTTTGAAAGACAGTTATGCAACTGAGCAAACACTGTCAGTCTGGGGATGACCTACACAGTTCCTGACGTTTGCCTCGGAAATGGCAGATAGAAATCCATATGGCGCTTCACAGTCACAATCCTGGATGTCCTACTGGATGGATTGGTAGAGATGAGGATTAACTTCTACCCACAGGAACAGCAGTGGAGGGTATGACATCAGACCATGCCAGTCTGGTCTGAGGTTGCTGCCCAGGTAAAAGCAGTCTCAGGTGTCTAAAGAGTACACCGTGATGTATAAAGAAGATCAATGATCTCCCCCACTTCAACAGGGTTAGTGCCATCACCTTCTCTCTGCCACCTCACTCTCTATCTCTGCTGCTGTGCTCACCTCTCACCAAGGCTCATGCTCAACCACTCTCACTGTTGCATGTAAAATCTTCCTTAATTCACTCTCACCAATCTTAACGCCTAATATCACCGATCCTGTATGTGCTCTATGCTACGTACCAACTCACCCGGGGCACATCCCAACCTGCACCAGATGTAACAACTGTGCCACTCACTTTTATCTCCCATAACATCTTCCTTTTTCATTCCAGGAGAAACAACAATCCACAATAAAGCAGAAAGAGACAAGACAAATGAGGTGCTGCCTGACATTTGGCTTCTCACCCCTATGTGGACAGAATCCTGACTTTGACCAGCTTAATCAGGCCCTAGACTGGTATCAGAGGCTGCTCTCCATTAACTCATCCTGGTGTCCCCTCTGAAGTTGCATCTTAAGGGACCAACATCCTTGTGGGTGGGTTTCATAGAGCTGTTGAGAGCAATTTAAACTAATTCAATAGGTGAAGTGTTCACAGAGTATTAGTACAATAGGGACGCAGCATACTTTAGTAAAAGAATCAACATAGAGGGAGTTCAGTAATATTGAGTTTTAAGGGACTAAGCTGAGACTGTAATGCTAGGGGTATTATAGGTAAGGAGATGAGTTAAGGGCATGGATTGTAGCATGATGCCATCATAATGACATGATTGCAGGAGGGGCAGAGCTGGCAACTTAACATTCCATGGTGCAGGATCTTCAGCCAGAACAGGGGGGGGTGTAAAAGAGGAGGTGGTGTTGCACTGTTAATTAAGGAGTTTAGTTACCGCAGTAAGGAGGGATGGAATCATGGAAGGATTGTCAAATAAGGCTTTGTGGGTAGAGTTTAGGAATAAAAAGGAGACAGTCACCCTGCTGGGAGTGTATTATAGTCCCCCAAATAGTCAGTGGGCAATAATGGAGCAGAAGTGTAGACAATTCACAAAGATGTTAAAAACAATGATGGACTAATTAAGAAATTTCAACTTCTCCAACATTAGTTGGGATTGTCATAGCGTAAAAGGTTTAGAGATGGAACATTTCTTGAAATATATTCAGGTGAACTTTTTATATTAACTTTAGAAGGTCCAGCAAGGGTCAGTGCAATGCTGGACCTAATTATGGGGAATAAAGTCCATCAGGTGGTCAAGGTGACAGTGAGAATGCATTTTAGTGACAGTGACCACAACATGGCATGTTTGAAGTTTGTTATGGAAAAGGTAAAAGATGGTCTTCAGAGAAGGATTTTGGGGAAATGTCATAACATTCAAAGCTATGGATCAAGTGCTGAAAAGTGGGAGTAGTCCAAATTTAGAGTAGTTTTTGTCAGTGTAGAAATGATGGGCCAAAGGCCTCCTCTGTACTATATGATTCTATGAACTGTACCAGGGCCTCTTGAGCAAAGGCTATCCCCTTTGACTTGACTGAGATCTGCTGACAACTATGACAAACTTCTTTCCTTTGTGTCTGCTCTACAGACCATGGCAAAACAGTAGTAATATAAGCCTAATATCTCATGCTGACGGAGACAAGGCAATGCAGGGCAAGGATGTAGTGAGCATGCAGGTTGGTTCAGAGTGAGTGAGCATTATAAAATCAAGTAAACAGGCCGAAAATGTAACCTGGTCCACTCCCTGAGTTGAGTGAGTACACAGTGTCCTTGCTGCAGCTTTACAATGTTAGTTGCCAAGGTGCAGCATTAAGTGCAGAAGTATCCTGAAGTGGATTTGAGATGTGTCATGAGAGTTCTAAGGGAATGGCATGTATTAGATGCCAGTGTTTATGGATGTGGGGTGTATGTGACCAATGTCCATAGAACATACTCTGAGATGTTATTGTCTAGTGTCCAACATTTAGGTTATTCAAACAAAGCAGTAAGCTGGATCCAGTAGGTACACACTCTAGATCCCATGCTAAACTTTCTTGATTTCTAACTTGTTTGAAGACGCAATCTGTTAAGAAATATTAAAGTCATTGGACTACTGGGAAATGTGGTGTGTTGGATACGAAATTGGCTCCGTAATATGAAACAAAGATTAATGGATGTTTTTCCAAGAGCAAAGTGGTTTCTGATCCCTATGGCTCAGTTTTGGGTCTCTTACTCATTGTTGTAAATATTCATGATTCAGACTTAACTATGGGAGGCATGATTTAGAAATTTGCAGATAACATAAAAGATTGGCTGAATAGTTGTGAGGGAAGAGAATGGTTGTTGACTGTAGAAAGAGATCAATAGTTTGCCTGAATGGGTAGAAAAGTGGCAAATGAAATTCAATTGCAGAAATGTGAAGAGATATATTAAGGGGGTTGAACAAACTAAACTAATTTGCAATAATTTGGAATTTTGTATAAACTTCTGGCACCACATTACAGGAAGGTCAAAATTGCCCTTGAGGAAGTACACACAAGATTTACAGTAATTTTGTTAGAGTTTGAAAATTGCTGGAATGAGGAAAGATTGGATAGTCATAAAGTCAGAATTTTACAGCATGGAAAGAGACTTGTCACCTCATTGGGTCCATGCCAGTCTTGAAGCATTTATCTATTCAACTCCTATTTTAGGAACTTGTCCCATAGCTTTACAATCAACATTATTTCAAGTGTTCATCTAAATATTTTTAAATGTTGTGAGGGTTCCCACCTTTTCAGACAATGGATTCCAAATTCCCTCACCGTCTAAATGAAAAGCATTTTTCCTGAAATCCCCTCCAAGCCATCTGCTTCTTCCCTTAAATCTGTTCCCTGATTTTGACCCCACTACAAAGAGGAAAAGGTTTCTGTCATCTATCCTGTATGCCCTTCATAATTTTACACACTTCAGTCAGGTTCCCCCCTCAGCTTTCTCTTCTCTGAGGAAAAAAAAATCCCAACCCATCCAATCTCTCCTCATTGCTGAAAACCTCATGCCTTTTGCAGCAGAGTTAGGTGGCTACTAACTGGCCAGTTATGTCCCCCACAAGCCCAAGATTAACCTGCCAATCCAATGTTTCCCCATCCTCCTGTAACTTTGGAGAAAGTTTGGGAGCAGTCCAAACATGGTAGGGAGGTCACCCATTGCATTTTACAATCTCCTTTCCCTTAAAACATATTGGTGAAGGAAGGGCCATTGAATTAAGTCCTGTGTTCCTCATTGTTTCTGACATTAAGTCCCAGAAATACTCATGGTGGATTATCTCCCTGCTTGATTTTGTGTCTCTCCCCACTAAATTTATCCAAGGAGGTGCAACACCATTGGTGCAACACACTTCACTCGCAGAGCCAATATCATGCCCACAATGCAAAGCACCTAACAATGGTATAAACATTTTAAATAAATAAATATTAGTTCAAAAACAACTGCTGTATGCACGATTAGAAGTTACTTAAGATTGGAATCTCTGAAAAATGATTGAGATAATAATTGCTTATTTATTTATGTATGTTACTTCTAAGTCCTCTCATAAGCAGGTCTCATGTCTCCTACAAACCAGATTGTATGTTTCCCTGTCCAATTTTGAGGTAAACATAGCAAGATCAAAGAAAAACACAATACTGTCTCTGACTCTTGAGCAAGACTAGCTAACTATCAACTGTCAATGAACCCACTTCAAGTTAGCCAAAGGCAATTATTTCTAATTTGGAATTAAAATCTTTATTTTGTAAACAAGTAGTTCCTATTTTGACATTTTGGCAATAGCCAAGGAAAATATAATAGTCTATGGAGAGTGGACAAAAAATTGTTGGGCATTTACAATTACACTGTTCAAAAGAAACCCTTCAAATAATTGAGATGCCTACACTTTACAATTTTGTTTATCATTCTTTTATTACCATTCAAGATAATGGACATATCTTCTGGATTACTTCAAAATGCTTTGAACAGAATCATTGTTAAAGCGAGATAGAACTGATAGAAACATTGCACTTACTATTCATTTCAAGAAACGTAGCTGAGATCTCTTCCATTTGAATTGTTTTGTAAATGAATGCATTCTATTTCAAAGCAATTGTCAGCCGCACAGAAAAAAAAAATCTGTATTTATTCTACATTGAAAGGCAAAGTATGAAAACATCAGCAAGGTGAATTGGGAATGTGGATGTACAAAACCTATGATGAGAAATGTAGTTAAGCGCTGAATAACGAGAAAGCAATACACTGATACAAGTTTGGAACTCATGTTGAGCAGCAATGTCTGGGGTGTGTAGCATATGGCAGATCATAGATTGCACAAGCTGCCATCATGCTCTGGCAGTTTGTTTTGAAGGATTTGCAGAAGTGTTTCAAAGGATGAAATTTAGAAGTGAATGGGAAAATTAGTTTTGATCTAATTGAATGTTTTTAACTGTAAAATTCATGAGCAATTGTAAGTAAAATGCATGACACACATGTTCCTGATTTTTCCCTACTACAGCTGTAAATTTCTTTCACAAATATCCATACTTGTTATATCATTATATCAATTGTTCCTATTATTTAGATGGGTAGTACAGGAAGCCAGTCAAGAATGAGTTGCACTAGTCAAATGTAGAGGTGGCAGAGTGAGAAGGATGAAAATTTCAGCAGCAAGTGAGCTGTGGCAGAAAGAGCTGGCAATATTCTTTAATCACCTTGGGGTCAAAAAGGCACCAGGTTGTGAACAACCTATTTTAAGCACGGAATGATGAATGACGTTGGTGGCTAAGGAACAGAGTTTATAATGGATATGACTACAAACTGGGCTTCGAAATACTTGGTTGTAGAAAGTTTCTGCTCATCCATTATAGGACATTGAGCAAACCATCTGACAACTTAAAGATAGCGGAGGGATTAAGAGAGGTGATGGTGAAGTACAGTTAGTTGTCATCAATGTACATATGAAAATACTGCTGTTTTTCAATGACATCACTGAGATGTCAACATATTTACTGATTTGAGGGAGGAAAGTGAGATTGGAAGTGAGACAGTTGTTAGCAAGGACAGAGGTATCAATATTTGTTTTTTTTGAAGGGGGGGAGATGAGGACAGATTTTAAGAAGAAACACATAGTACTCAAGAAGATGGTATCATGAACAATGTTTCTAACATGGGAAGCAGTGAAAAGAAACCTGGTGATCAGTGGTTTAAATGGTAATAGGGTCCATAGATTTATCTTGAGGACAAGATAAGCTCAGAGACTCATGTGGTGAAGTAGTTAAGTCACTAGAGAAAGGTTAAAGCTCAGGAGTCGAGCAAGAAGAATGCCAAAGGATTGCCACTGGGTTGGGCAAAGAGAGAGTAGAAACCAAATAAGTTGTCTTAGTTCGATAATGAACTACATGTACTCTTTCCTAATGAAGAGTTTTTGCCCGAAACGTCGATTCTCCTGCTCCTTGAATGTTGCCTGACCTGCTGTGCTTTTCCTGCACCACACTCTCGTCTACATATTTGTTGTTCAAGGTGAATGTGGAGGAGATGGAAGAGGAGTTTTAGCAGACAACTTACAATAAAATAGACAAATTGGATGATCCTGGAATAAATGAGAGTGGAACTTAATAGGGCTTTATATGATCCAATCTGATTTGCTAGTGAATAGATAAACTGACTGTCGACCATATCTGTTCAAATCTGTCACTTAAGAAGCAAAGATTAAAGCTGTACTGGGAATGGCCAGGATGAGGAACAGTAATAATTGAGAGATGCATATTAGCAATATTTTGTAACAGGTAAGATATAATTTTACAGCAGAATTTTTAAAAATCTAGCATCAACTTCATTGCTAAAAATGTTATGCAAGTAACATTACCTTTTATGCATATTTTTCATTGAATTACTCTGCATTTGCAGCATGTTCTATTTTTATCTAAGTGTTCCTTTAGATTATTGTGTCAACAATGGTAGTAAAGAAACATTACATTCCAAAGTGCTCTGTACACAGAGAAGTGTCTCAAAGTATTTCACAATGTGATAAAAAAAACAGTGGATCAGCAGCATAAAAAAAACATAATGAATTTAGAAGTACCAGATTACCAAAGAGAAATGTTTGGAGAGGTTTCTGAAACCTGTGAAAGAAAATAGAGGTCTTAACGAATGGCATGCTATACAGATGCATATAGTAAGCAACAATACTAATTGATAGTGAAGCAAAGTATCCAGGGAATAAATAATAAGAATGTGTAAGAAGAAATAACGCACAGAGCCCTATGGAAAAAATGATGAGCAATGGGGAATGTGACCTGGAATTCATGGCAATGTGATAATATGCTGAAGTTTCATTCCCTGTAAGCTTGCTTATTATTGTTAGCTATTACCTTCAATTTGTTATTTAATAAGTTAATGGCAGCCTACTGTTTCTTGATTAAATGACACACTTGTTTGAGTTGTAGTATGAGTCTTCCTACATTTTCTTTAATAGGAACAGAATCATTACATGATCAATATGTACAAGACACCAAAATGGGATTTGTGATAAACGCAATTTATTCAATGGCCCACGCTTTACACAACATGCAACAAAACCTGTGTCCTGGAGTTAATGGGCTATGTGAAGCTATGAAACCTATTGATGGGAGAATACTGTTGGACTTCCTCATGAAAATCAACTTTACTGGAGTATCTGGAGATGTCATCTCTTTTGATGAAAATGGTGATTCACCAGGAAGGTATTCAATAATCCATCTATAAAATTGATTAATGTTTGTTGTGTGATTGATACCCAACACTGTCACCTTGGTGAAAGATACACTAGATGGATTTGCTACCACCATCCTCCTTGGGATCTGCAGGTCCTAACTTGTCTAGTGTGGTCGAGGAAAATCACATAGAAGTCTAACAAGAAAAGGCTCTTGTCTTAAACAAGGTGTAGTTAATTGCATAATAGTAACTAGGTATAAGTTACATTGATATAATCAATATCATTACTAAGAGTATTAGTGAGAAATCAATGGTTGTAATCATACCCATGTGTCTATGATATTATCACATTACGTAGTGGTTACCGCACTCCTCTTCATTAGCCTTTTCAAAGTTTAACATCTTGTCTTCCATTTAAATGTTTCAATTGTGATTATCAAACTAATTATTTATAAAAAACTCACTGGACATGGCCATTTACCAGCATGTTTATAGAAATAGCAGACAAGCTAAGAAACATCATGAAAAATGTAAAAAATTATCAGCATGAGCAATAAAGTAATTCTCTAAATTTCATTCTTTACTTACATTAATGCCTTTTCCTTCCTCGACCTACAGGTCATTTGGCTATAATGTGACAGTTGTGTTCCTCTGTAACTTTGCAATATCTAAAATCGCGCTATGGAAAACCGTTATAGAAAATCGTGCTGGAGAAGATTGCTAATAGAAAATTGCTATATCCATTCAGAAGAAAATTTGCATTATCTAAACAATGTCCACTGTTCGTCACTCACATTATAGCCAATTTGCGCTGATGAAATGTGGGTTATAGCAGAACGACCTGTAGCCTATTTCCAAATAGTAGAGTTATATGCTGTTTGCCTAGATTCCATCAACTACCAATGTACCATACATTTACCGTAGAGCAATAGAGCATACATCGCCAAAATAGATCCTTCGGTCCAACTCTTCATCGCCGGCCAGATATCCTAAACTAGTCCTATTTGCCAGCATTTGGCACATATCCCTCTAAATCCTTCCTATTCATGTATCCATCCAAATGCATTTTAAACGTTGTAATTTTACCCCCCTCTACCACTTCCTCTGGCAGCAAATTCCATACATGCACCACCCTCTGAGAGAAAAAGTTGTCCCTCAGGTCTGTGTTAAATCTTTCCCCTCTCAACTTAAACCTATGCCTTCTAGTTTTAAACTCCCCCACCTTAGAAAAAAGCTTTGGCTATTCACCTTATCTATGTCCCACATGATTTTTATAAACCTCTACAAGGTCACTGCTCAGCCTCCAACATTCCAGGGAATAAGCCCCAGCCTATTCAACCTCTCCCTAAAGCTCAAACCCTCCACTCCCGGCAAAAACCTTTTAAATTTTTTCTGCACCCTTTCCAATTTAATAATATCTTTCCTGTAGCAGGGCAACCAGAATTGTACCCTATATTCTAAAAATGGCCTCACAATATCTTGGACAGCCTCAACATGAGACCCCAATTCCTATACTCAGTACTCTGACCAATGAAGGCAAGCATGACAAATGTTTTCTTTTACCTGTGATGCAACTTTCATGGAACTATTTACTTGCACCCCTAGGTCTGCCTGTTTGATAACACTTTCCTGGACTCTACCATTAATTGTATAAGTCTTCCCCTGCTTTGTCTTACCAAAATACAACACCTCACATTTATCTAAATTAAACTTCTTCTGCCACTCCTCAGCCCATTGGCTCATTCGATCAAGATCTTATTGTAGTCTTAGATAACCACCTTCTTTATCCACTAATCCACCAATTTTAGTGTTGTATGCAAACTTACTAATGATGCCTTCGCCTTCTATATTTTCATCCAAAGGCAAAAACTGATGTGCATGTTTAGAAGTATGGAAATAAAAAAAACAAAAATCTAAATACAATTGAATTGGCAAGATGCTGGTTAAAATTATGTTGTTTTATTTGGCCTTTTTAAATAATAAAACATCTATTTTCCACTCATCTATAATATCTATTAAATGTTGTTATACAGTCATAGAGTAATACAGCATGGAAATAGACCCTTCTGCCCAAACTTATCCATGCTAACCATGGTGCCCACTCAGCTAGTTCCAATTGCTTGCATTTGGTCCATATCCCACTAAACTCTTACCCCCCATGGCCTATCCAAATATTTTTTAAAATGTTGCTATTGTACCTGCCTCAACCATTTTCTCTGGCAGCCCATTCCTTTTATGTACCATTCTCTGCATGAAGAGGTTGCCCCTTAGGTCCTTCCAAAATCTTTTCCCTCACCTTAAAGCTATGCTCTCTGGTTTTCAGTTCCCCATCCATGGGAAAAAGACTATATGCATTCATCCTATCTATACCCTTCATGATTTTATACACCTCAATAAGGTCACTCCTCATTCTCCTATGTTCCAAGGAATAAAGTCCTATCCTGTTCAACCTCTCCCTAGAACTCAGTCGTACTAGCCCTGGCAATATCCTCATAGATCTTCTTTGCACTCTTTTCAGTTTAACTATGTTTTTCTTATAACAGGATGACCAACATGCTAAATGCCTCTTCACCACCATGTCTACCTACGATACCGCCTTCAAAGAATTATGTACTTGTACTCCTAGATCCCTCTCTTTCCCAACACTCCTCAGGACGTTACCATTTACTGTATAAGTCCTACCTTGGTTTGACTTTCCAAAGGACAACAGCTCATTCTTATCTGTATTGAATTGTTTTTGCCAGTCCTTAGCCAACTTTCACACCTGATCAAGATCCCCCAGTAATTTTTGATAACTTGCCTCACTATCAACGAAACTTCCCAATTTTGTATCATCCACAAACTTTCTAATCATGCTTGTAAATTCACATCCAGATCATTTATGTAAGTAACAAATAACAAAGGTCCCAGCACACCACTAGTCACAAGCCTCCAGTCTGAGATACAACCTTCAACCAACACCCTCGATGGCTTCCCACCATTGAACCAATTTTGGATTCAATTAGCTAGCTCTCTCTGGATCCCATGCAACCTAATCTTCATGACTAGCCTGCCTTACTAAAGGCCTTACTAAAGTCCACATTGACAACATCCACTGCCCTACCCACGTCTATCCTCTTGGTTACCTCTTCAAAAAACTCTAAAAGATTTGTTAGACATGACTTCCCATGCCAAGAAGGTGGTGCTGGAAAAGCACAGCAGGTCAGGCAGCAGCTGAGGAGCAGGAGAATCGATGCTTCAGGCATAAGCTTTCATCAGGAATCCATGCTGACTATCCCTAATCAGACCTTGACTATTCAAATGTTGGTTGATCCTGCTCCTCGGTATCTTCTCCATCAAATTGCCTACCACTGATGTCAGGCTCACTGGTCTATAGTTCCCTGGCTTATCTTTGCTACCTTTCTTAAAAAATGGAACAACATTAGCCACCCTCCAGTCTTCCAGAACTTCTCCAGTGGCTAAAGATGAAGCAAAAATCTGTGCAAGGGCCTTTGCAATTTCTTCCCTAGCCTGCCACGATGTCCGAGGATGGAGTTGATCAGGCCCAGGTGATTTATACACCTTAATGAGCTTTTAGACTGTAAACACCTCCTCTCTGTTAATACAAAAGCGGTCCAAAACACTGCCACTTGTTTCCCTTATTTCTTTATTAAACACTGAGGAGAAATATTCATTAAAAATCTCCTCCCTCTCCTGTGGCTCCAAACATAGACAGCCATATTGATATTTAAGGGGACCTATTCTGTCCCTAGCCACCCTTTTAAACTTAATATAGCTATAGAACTCTTGCAATTATCTTTAACCTTATCTGCCAGATCCATCTCATATCATCTTTTTGCTCTTCTGAATTCCCTCTTAATTATGCACCACCCTTTATTGTCATCAAGGGATTCACTTGAGCCCAATAGCTTAAATAAGATATAGGAGCGGAAGTAAGGCCATTTGGCCCATCGAGTCCACTCAAATCCAATGTATGTCTTCTTCTTTTCCCCAATTAGCCACAATATCCCTTGACAACCAGGGATCTGTAAACCTGCCAGCTTTTTCCTTCATTCTAACAGGGACATACTATCTCTGGACTATTGATTTCACACTTTTAAAAGCCTTCCATTTGCCAGTTGTTCCTTTTCCTTCAAACAGACTCACCCAATCGACCTCTGCTTGATCCTATTATCTTAGTTTTCCTATGCAAAGACCATGTTTGTTGAACTATCTTATAATACTAATTTCCCATTAATTGGTGTATAGCTAATATTTAGCTTTAGTACTACCAACCACTAAAGCCACTCAGGAGAGACAGTTACATAAAGGCAATGTCACTGCTTGAATAATTCTGAGCCCAGGGTAATGCAGTGGGACACCAGTTGGAATCCCATCATGGCTGCTGGTTGGATTTAAATTCAATTAATACATCTGGAATTGAAAGCTAGCTTTATTAATGATCATTATGAAATGTTTTGGAGAAGAACTTTGCCATCTCTACCTATGATTTCAAATCCACCATAATAAGGTTGATTCTTCACCACATTTTTAAATAGCCCAATGAGCAACTCAGTTCAAGGGCAATAGGGGGTGAGCAACAAATGTTGGTCTTGCTTGCGATGCCATGTTAGAATCAAATTAAATATTTATAAGAAAATACATATAAGAAATGAATGGAAGCAAAACGAGGTCAATTCCCCATCTTGATTATAAATGTGAAAGCAAGATGCAGTAACACAAGCCAATTTATTTAGCATTCTGAGGCATTATTTTGACAAACTGTTTTTGCATTTAGGTATGAAATAATGAATTTTAAAAAGCTGGGCAAAGAATATTTTGACTATATTAATGTTGGAAGCTGGGACAATGGAGAGCTGAAAATGGATGATGATGAAATCTGGTCCAGTAAGAATCTTGTTGTCCGGTCTGTCTGCAGCGACCCATGTAAAAAAGGGGAAATAAAAGTGAGTAGTCTGTAACTTTTCTTAATTATATCATATAAAATAATGACCTAGATTTTATAGTAATAATTGTAATTGCAACACCTTCAGCGCTTAACATTTTTATAGTTAAATCAAAAAGCAATTTCTCAGGGGCAATTGTTTGTGGAAATATAAATATTGCTGTCAGAGGTAGTCTGTTCATCCCC
Organism: Chiloscyllium plagiosum; assembly: GCF_004010195.1. Taxonomy (NCBI): domain Eukaryota; kingdom Metazoa; phylum Chordata; class Chondrichthyes; order Orectolobiformes; family Hemiscylliidae; genus Chiloscyllium; species Chiloscyllium plagiosum. The sequence continues at coordinate 54,417,274 of NC_057715.1, forward strand.
CACTTGCACTGTTTAGGTTCTTGTTATTAGATTTGACATTGAAATAGCTGCAACACCATGAACCTGTGATACTTGCGGATTAGTTCTGCACAGAGAAACCTAGAGTGGTGCATTCAGGAGAAAATAGCATTTAATGTGTGGTAAGTGATCATTACATGAACAATTTCTCTGGCCCTGAAAAATTATTTTCACATGTGTGAAGACTTATTTGTTCAGAAGCTTAATGACCTTATTAACTGCACATCCTGCCTCATCGTGTCTTACTACCATAAGCAAACTACATGCAGAAATTTCTCAACATGGAGATCAGGGCAGCTACCTGCTGAATTCAACTTGTCACTTGCTCCAAAGGACCTCCATGTTGGACAACAGGCACAAACAACTCAGGAGATGATTTCAGCACATGTTTCATTGACAGCAACCACATGCACCCCATAATCCACTGACACTGGCAACCAATGTATGCCATACTCTAAGAACCCTCATAGAACCTCGCTGGTATATTTACAGTATGCTTCTGCATTTTAATGCTGCAACTTGGAACCCCAACAGCAACTATCATTAAACGATAGAGCAAGGACACTGTGGACTCAGGATGTGCACCCAGTTCATGAGCTGTCTCTGCATAATGGCTATATTATATATCAGACTGAGGGGAGAGTGGGTGAGATACAGTATAGCCCATGCATTAGCTCTTTCATTTCCATTATCTTTCATAATACCAGTCAATCATGTGACTTGCAAATGGCCAGGCAAGAGCAATGACCAATGCAGGGACAAAATACAGTCCCTAATAGTGATCGTCACTGCAGTGAGACACTGAGGGGATTTCACCAGGGTTAAATTGGCAGACCTCAGTGAGGAGAATGAGGGACAGGTTTGAGGCTAGAGTGAACAGAGTAATGGCGGATGGGGGTGGGGGAGTGGGGTAGAGGTGTGATCTTGTGAGGATTGGAGTAGGCTAAACTTCAAACGCCAGAGGGAATTGGAAAGGACGTTTCTCCCTCCCTCTGCCCAACTTGTTTAACATACAGCCCATACAGACGGAGTGCCCAAGCTTCCAGCTTGGTGTGGGTTTCCTCTCACTCTAAATAAAATGACATGGGGTAGGATGAAGCTTTCAAGATGCCATAGGTGAACAGACTGTCCAAAATCTCCAACACTCAAGTTTCATAAAGGTTGGAGGTGGTTAGGTTTTTGAAACTCCTTTGCTACAAAATGCCCCAGCAGGGAGTGTAAAATCTAGTCCAAGGTTAGATATTCAGCCACTGTTTTAAACCTGAGCTGTATTGATTTTTTCTTTTAAAATGGTCAAGCACAGAAGTACAGATTTCTCTAGGGCTGACTGCAGGCTAAGGTGTAATATCACACCTCATGAAATCACACTAAATTCAACAGTTTGTTCAAATAATATTTTTAAAGAATCTGTATTATAAATTGCTTTTTGTCAGAAAGGTTTCTTTCGTAGTCTGTGTGTTTATTCAATAACATACTGCACTGTAGTAGTATCAATCAAACATCAATCAAACTAAAAGTAGCTTTGGCCTTCTTTCACCCAGAAAAGTCACATTGATTTAGAAATTAATCTGCTAATGCAAGATACTAACCATTTCAGCTTGTCTAGTGCAGCTTTAAGCATTCTAACAAAGACACTCATTAAAGAGAGGTTACTTTTTAATACATTTTGAGAAGAATTTGAGAGCCTCAAAATTATACATCGTTCAAGAATGATTAATTACTAAGAACAAAATGAAACTCTTGGTTAAGTGTTTTGCATTGTAAAGAAAGAAAAAATGAAAATCAAAGCTTTAGGATGTAGTAAAACTTTAAAGAATACACTATATAGGATAATTGTGTGCAATAAGGACAAAATTATCTTTGAGTGTACAATCTGACGTGAGGTATTGATGACAAAGAATATGTATGAAGGTTGTGTATTCTGCGAAAGCTACAAAGGGATATATCCCTCGGTAAGTCTAAGCAGTTGATCTCTTCTGGACCAGCAGTTGAGCCATGACAGTAGATTTTGGCCTCCCAGAACCAAGAGGATCAATGCAGCAAGAAGCTCTCTGCCTTAAGGCTTCCTACATGAGAATCTACAATAAGTAGTTGGTCATGGACAAATCTTCTTCGCAAAGCATATCTATCAAAAAAGTATTGGCCATGTTCAACCTGTTAACCATCCATCATGTGGAAGATAATTAGTTTTAATTATACAAGTACAGTAGTATAGTCATTATGTTGCTAGACTAGTGATTCAGACGATTGGACTGATGATCATTAGATAGGATCTAACACTACCATGACGTTTGGAGAACCTTTGATCAGTTAATTAAATAAATTATGACAAATCCAATCTGACCAATTACCATTCAATCTGTTGGCTTTATTCATCAGCATGGTGATGGAAGATATAATTGACAGTTCCAATAAACAGGAGTAATAAACAGATGATAACCCACTAACCGGTTCTCAGTTTAGGTTCAAGAACATAGAACATAGAAGAATACAGCGCAGTACAGGCCCTTCGGCCCTCGATGTTGCGCCAATCCAAGCCCACCTAACCTACACTAGCCCACTATCCTCCATATGCCTATCCAATGCCTGCTTAAATGCCCATAATGAGGGAGAGTCCACCACTGCTACTGGCAGGGCATTCCATGAACTCACGACACGCTGAGTAAAGAACCTACCCCTAACATCTGTCCTATACCAACTCCCCCTTAATTTAAAGCTATGCCCCCTCATAATAGCTGACTCCATACGTGGAAAAAAATTCTCACTGTCGACCCCATCTAAACCCCTAATCATCTTGTACACCTCTATCAAGTCACCCCTAAACCTTCTTTTCTCCAATAAAAACAACCCAAAGTGCCTCAGCCTTTCCTCATACGATCTCCCTACTATACCAGGCAACATCCTGGTAAA
>NC_057715.1:54421993-54434784 GCF_004010195.1 Chiloscyllium plagiosum
TCCACATATCATTTATACTCTTGCCTTGGAGTCTACTTTTCCAAGCCACACATCCTAAGTCATGCCTCACCGCATCACAATTTCCCTGACTCCAGCTATAACTCTTGCCCTGTAGTACACCCTTATCCCTCTCCATCACGAGAGTAAAAATCACTGAATTATGGTCACTATCCCCAAAGTGCTCACGTACCTCTAATTCTAACACCTGGCCTGGTTCGTTACCCAGAACCAAATCCAGTATGGCCTCACCTCTTGTTGGCCTGTCTACATATTGTGTCAGGAAACTCTCCTGCACACATTGAACAAACACTGACCCATCTAACGAACTTGAGCTATAGCTTTCCCAATCAATATCAGGAAAGTTAAAGTCCCCCATAACAACCACCCTATTACTGTCACTCATCTCCTGAATCACCTTCCCTATCCTTTCTTCTACGTTTCTAGGACTATTAGGAGGCCTGTAAAAGACTCCTTACAGGGTGACCTCACCTTTCCTATTCCTAACCTCAGCCCAAACTACCTCGGATGGCAAGTCCTCATCCATCGTCCTTTCCACCGCTGTAATACTATCTTTGACAAGCAATGCCACACCTCCCCCTCTTTTACCCCCACCTCCGCCCCTACTCAAACATTTAAATTCTGGAACCTGCAACAGCCAATCCTGTTCCTGTTCTAGCCATGTCTCCGTAATAGCCACAACATCGAAGTCCCAGGTACCACCCCACGCTGCAAGTTCACCTACCTTATTTCGTATACTTCTTGCATTGAAGTATACACACTTCAAGCCACTTTCCTGTTTACAGGCATACTCCTTTGAGATTGATGCCATGTTCCTAACCTCCCTACACTGCAGGTCCTGCACCCTAAAGCTACAGTCTGGGTTCCCATGCCCCGACAGAGTTAGTTTAAACCACCCCCAAAAGCACTAGCAAAAAGAAGTGCCATTCAGCAACTGAACTCATTACAGCCTTGATCCAAGCAAGGATTAAAGAGCAGAATGCCAACAAACTGTCCTTGCCATTGTGGTGACCTTTGACCAAAGGTGGAAAGTTTAAAATTGAAGTCAACTGAAATTGGGGAAAAACTGTCCACTTGCTGAAATCACACTCGTACAAAGGACATGTTGGCAGTCAGTATTCTTGGCCCCAGGACATCACTTGGAAATATTATGAGCCTTTTCTTTTAATCTGACACTACCCTTAACGCCTAAAGTTGCCATGGATGGATCTCTTTTCCAGTAGGTTTTTTATTTCTCACTGGATAGTAGATTCTTTGGAAATAGAAATAGTTCTTTAAGACAGAGTTATTGGCCTAATATTGCTGCTTCTTCATTGACCTACCTCCATAATAAGTTCAAAAGTGGAGATGTTTTCTAATGATGAGTGTTCAGTATTATTCACAACTCCTCAGATCATCATGCAGTCATGCTTACAAAAAACAAGACTTGGACAACATTCAGACCTGGGTGATAGGCACACATCATCCTGACTATATTGTCATTCTGTCAGTTTTGTTATATCAAGATCCTGGAAGACTTCCCTTTCTAACAACATTATGGATGTAACTACGCTGTATGAAGCATAGCAGTTCAAGAAGATGGCTCACCACCATCTTCGGAAGTGCAACTAGTGATGATCAACAGTTCTGGCTTTGCTTCCATTCCATAAAAGTATTAAAAAATAACAAATGGCAGCCACAAGACAATTTATGTCCAGTAAGATTGCACATATCATAAAGCCACTACTCCCCTCATCTGTAGCTGTGTTACAAAAAATAATCTAATGCAACACGGTCTCTTAGATTAGAGAGTATATGTGATCTTCCCCTATGCTCTTTGAGGGATCAACATTAACGTTCATCACTATTGTCCTTTATACGCATAGCATGTGGAAGCTCTTACAATCTTTTTGCCCATTTCCAACTAAATTACTCTTAATTTCTATTTTATCTTATTTGATCAACATTTTATTCTTTGCCAATATCAAAACTTCTCCCGACTTTCAGATTTATGCTGCTTTTTGGAAATATTGTGAGCCTTTTCTTTTAACCAGATATTACCCTTAATCTTTTAAGTTTGTCACGCATTCCCACTGTTTTCGAGTAGGGTTTTTATTTCTCACTGGATAGTAGACTCTTTGGAAATAGCAATAGTTTTTTAAGTGTTCACTGTTGCTCTTCTCTCATCAAAGCATTCATTTTAATTTCTTAATCTGCCTTTACCCAACTCATCTCCGGTACCTAAGTAATTAGTTTTAGTAAAGATAAAAGATGTGTGTTTTATTTATATTATAATATAATTTATGTTAGAGTTCAGATTTGAGCTAGTGACATGAATTTTAGTTCTGTGTCTGAAGATGTTTAATTATTAACTTGTTGGCATTTCTGTAGTTACGGTGATTTATTTTCAAAACCATACATGAGAGAGTGTGTCTGGTATGTATTGGGGTTCTGTTTTCATGAAGATAGTTTTCACAAGCAAACATAATAAACATTTCTGTGTAAGAATTTCAGTTTAGAAGGTTCAGAGATTGGTATTTTGTCTCTTCTGATCAGAGAAATTTTCCATAGTTTGAAAAAGGTCTTTAAGTTTCAATTTGGCAGTTTTGCAGAAGCCTTAGTTGAAGCTATATACTGTAAAAAGTCACTTCTAAAGATAGGGGATAATTTAGCACTGTTACAAAAGTGTTTAGTTTTAAAATTCCTGGCCAGAAGTGTTTGGTTATAAACTCTGAAGGGGCTATTTGAAGTTGACAAAATCTATTGTATAAAGACTCAAGAAAAAAGCAATCAGGTTCTAAAACTGATGATTGAAGTCACACTAAGTTGAGCCCTATTGATGTGACAGAAAAGGAAGTCTATGGTGTAAATATTGTAAAGATTTTAGGGATTAATGGGATTATATTTTACCAAGTATTATGAAACCTTTACACATAAATTATATGCAAGTATTGTGTTTTATTCCATTTTGTCTTCAGTTCTTCTGCAAACTAAACTTCAATTTTATTGTTAAAACTAAATCTGCAGTTTCATTGAAGAACCACCTTGTTCAAAATGAAAAATAAAATTACAATATGATCAATTAAGCCAGGTTGCAGTCTGAGATCTGACTAGTCCAGGAAAGCATCAGCAGCAATCATAACACACTCTCATATTCCACATGAAATTCCATTATGATCACACTTTCCCAGAAAATTTCTTCATATCAAAATTATTAATTAACTTGTCTCCTCGCATAAAGCCTAATTAGTATATGATGTAATATTCCTAGAAACTATGTTAAATACATTGCAGTAATGTCCTCCAAATTACTTTTCAGTTTGATTTTTCAAGTCTATATAAATATCATCATCCAAAATTATTGCTTTGCTTTTGCTACAAACGGTTCTATTTTCTCGATTAAAACTTTTATCATACACACAGCTATTATTAGGGAAGGGGTGGGGAGCTATGAATTACTTTCACAACAATTTTCTAAAACTGGTTATTTCTTACTCACCGTACTTATTCTCCTCACTGCTCTTTTGAGCCAAGATAATTTCTCATTTTTTTTATGTCATCCGTTATTACATCAGACTGTCATTTTCCACTTCCCACCACCCACAGCCCTCTCCCCCACACCAACCCGTGTTCACATATATCCTTTCTAATTTTATCTGACTGTTTGAAATAGCAAGTATGCTGAAATATTCAGATCCCAAATTTGGTCACCATGCAATCATGTCCTTACAGTAATTAAGACAAATCCATTGGTTTCTGCTTGTCCTATTGATTAATTTATCCTGTTAAGAATGATTTGTATATTCAGACAATATGTGTTTAATTTTAATCTGATACTTTTTTTTCCTGGTTGGCACTTAGCCACCATTTATTATTACTGTAAGTTTATTCTTCAATCCTCTCACTCTCTTTTTCCACAATGCTGTGGTGTTTAACTTTTTTTAAAACTTGTCTCAGTTCGGTTTATAAGCGGTTTGGAGAAAGTGAGGGAAAAGCACAGCAGGCCAGATATCATCCAAGGATTAGGAGAGTCAATGTTTCAGGCATAATTCCTGCTCCTTGGAAGCTGCCTAATCAGCTGTGCTTTTCCAGTGCCACACTTTTTGACTCAGTTTATAGACAGCCTATCCCAAAGGAATGGATTTCTTTTTCCATGCAGTACTGGTACCAGTGTCCTGTAGAACAAACATTTTGCCATCATCCTTCCAGCCAACCCTTCAACTCTCTGATTTGTTGGATTTTCACTCCAGGCTTAAGTAGTGATTCACAGATTACTACCTTTTGAAATTCTGCTCTTTCGTTTGATGACTAGTTCTTCAAACTCCCTCAGCTTGTTCTATGTCCTTGGTTGTTACATGGAACACAAATGTGATCTTCCTCCTTGTATTTCAAGTTATTTTCTAGCCAAGAGGGTTTTTTGTAGGTAACACAAATTTCAGACATGCCATTCATAATAATGAAGAAAACTATCTGAATCTATGCTGTTTCCTATCACAACCAAATTCAATTTTCACTCCTTTCACTTGAATGGTCATGTTAAGTGGTCAGTTTGTTTATACAGCTGACAAGTTTTTCCATTATCTTTGCCGGAAGAATTTTGTATAAGTTTGATCATTTCAAAGGCTGAGGCTACTTCAGCATTGCACATGAATCATCTTATCTGCTTCATTCAGTTCATATCCTCCTGTCCATGTTCAGTAATGAGGTCTGTGTCATCTCCTAAACCAAGGTGACTACCTTCTGGATTAAAGTGTCCAAATAAGTCATCCTCTCCCTGTCTGCACCTCAGACTCCACTTTAATGATCTGAGCTAATTTATTTTAAAAGTAGATACTTGTCATAGCTTTGTGATCCGAGGTCAAATGTTTTCTACAAACTCGAACATGTTGCAGTTATCAAACGACCATAATGCTAACACAGTAAAATATTATTTATTTACTTATTGATTTAGTCTATGCAATAGACTGACTTAATCTATAACTTTTCGTAATTTAACTATTTACTTTATCTGGTATAAGTTATAGGTAGGTGAAATTAATTCTTGTAACACAAAATCAACAGCAGTTCTTATAACCATTCTGTGTTGACAATTATCCATCAGCAGATACTAAGGCAATAGCGGCAACAGATAATTTAAATTCCATTGAAATCTGAAGTAGTTCAGTAGTTGACAAATAAATACAAATGATAACCAATTGTCAGTTCTAAAAGCTGATTTAATTAATTGTACGTGATTATTGGATTGTGTTACTCTCATTAAATTTATCTAAAGTGCACATTAAAACATCAGGAAATCCTTGGAGAGTGTGTGTTTAAGACTCATACAGCTGGCATAACTCAAGGAGGTCCTTGTCTAATTTAAATGGTAGCCCAGAAGTGAATAATTTGAATGATGTGGATAATATTGTTTACACTAATGCAGAAAATATTAGTGATCTGCTTGATGTAGCTATCCATGGAAAATGGAAAATACAGCAGATGTCCCCAGTAGCAGCCTGGAAGGAGTTTCACTCCTCAAAGGTCCACCTGCCACTTTTCCTGGTTATGGAGGTTGGTACTGCTCCTTTTCTTCACAATCCATCTAAAGGAGTGAAGAGAAACTATAATAATAAACAATGAATGTTCAATCATGGTAGAAAAGGGGAAAGATCTCAAGTAAGTAAAGTGGACAGCCACAACTGCCTTGGAAATACATTAGCCACAAAATGATACAAATTGCATGACCCCTGTGCTAGCTAGCAGTTGAATACTCCTTTAAATCCAACTTTCATTTCATTTTTTCTATTTTATGAGATGTGAGCATTGTTAGCTGGGCAAATATTTATTGTGCATCTCTAATTGCCCTTGAGAAGGTGAAAGTTTGGCATTGACTTGTACCATTACAGTCCATGGGGGCAGGTACATCCAAAGTGCATTAAGAAGCGAGTTCCAGGATTTGACTGTGATGGTGGAAATAGTTACATAATTGCAAATGAGGATGGTGTGTGACTTGAGTTGTTCCTATGCATCAGATACCCTTGACCTTCATGGTGGTGGAGATTGTAGGTTTTTTAGATGTTGTCAATGGAACATCTAATGGGTTTGAAGATGTGGTCTAGCACATCTTGTAAGGGTACACACTGCTTCCACTGTATGCCAACAGTGGAGAGAGTAAATTTTTAAAGTGGTGGGTGGGCTGTCAATTAAACAGGCTGCTTTGACCTGTATGGATCAAGTCTTTTTAGAGCTCAGCTCACCCTGGGAAATGGAGAATATTTCATCTCAAACCTAATTTGTACCTTGTTGATGGTGGATGGGCTTTTCAAGGTCAGAAGATGGGATACTCTCAGTTAATGGTGTCGGCTTTTGTACCTACATTCCCTTGTCCCTTGTCGGGTTAACACTGAATATCAACTGCCAAAGGCAGTTGCAACATTAGGGTATACCCACTTGATGTTTATTGAAGCGTAACATAATAACAACAATACATCACAAGCTTACCCATACAATGCTTACAACCTCAAGACCTGGTTTACATAGACTTATCCGAAGATCAGACCAAATTAGGTGGCCAGCCTGCTTCATCCCAACCTCCATTCATTAATCAGGTGGCTTCTGTTCATAAGTTAGCTTGCTGTCACCCTGAATCACATTTTCTTACATTCCTTTCCATGCATGCAGCCAATGTGAGCAATTCTCGGTACTGTCCAGTCTTCAGCAATTGACTGGTTGACCACTGGTAAATATCACCAGCATAGCACAACTATCACATTCAGTTGACCTTTCATGCATCAGGACATCAACTTATTTTCCCTTGAAAGAAGGAAGATTACCTCTCGGTTTGAACAAATCTTGGCCATGCTGCTCACTTAGGCTATTCCTTGCAGCTTTTGTGTATGATGTTAAAACAACACAGCCTTGTGGTCAACCATACTTTCTTTTGCTGACAAATGGTTGATTATTTCATCTACTGCCCTATGTTTGATTTTAACAGGACTCAACTGAAACATACTGTGTCACTAGTTCAGTTCATCACTGACTGAGTAGCAACACTTAAACATACTTAAAACTTCAGCAAGCACATACAACACGAAGAGATGGCCCAGTGATCATCTAGGGATTAAGTCACCATCCACTGACTGATTGACCTCTCAATAAGTCAGTTTCCTATGTTTATCTCATGTTGGTTGCCCCAGCAAATTTAGGGTTTCTACCTATAATTGTAACTGCAGGATGTTGATGTTGAGGATTCACTGATAGTAACACAATTGAATATCATGGAAGATAGTTAAAAATATCCTTTTGTTTGAACCTTTCATTGTCTTATACTAGTGGGCCACAAATATTATTTGCCACTTGTTAACCCAACAATGCCTTGTCCAAGGCATATTATATATAGACACAGACTGTTCCATTATCTGAAACATTGTGAGTAATGCTGAAGATTGTGAAATCACTGTTGAAAAATATGCAACTGACTGAATCTAGGACACTAACCTGAGGAACTCTACAGGAATGTCCTAGGACTGAGATGATTTCCTTTACTTCAGTTTTTCTAGAATTTATGATCAGTCAAATGCTGCCTTCCTATCAACCTACATCTGAAATTCAGCTAATGTGTCCATGATTGGACCATGGCAATAATGAGATTAGGGTGGCTAGTGGCCCTGAAGTAACCCAAACTGAACATTAGTCAGCAAGTTATGGCTGATCAAGTCTGCTTGATTGCACTGTTGATCAGCACCTTTCCACACTTTGCTGATAATTGAAAGTAGACTGCTGCAGTAGGACGTTGCGGTGGCTCAGTGGTTAGCCCTGCTGCCACACAGTGCCTGGGACATGGGTTTGATTCCAGCCTCTGGTGACTATCTGCACTGAATTTCCACATTCTCCCAGTGTCTGTGCAGGTTTCTGCCAGTGCTCTGGTTTCCTCCCACAGCCCAAAGATGTGCTGGTTAGGTGGATTGGCCGTGCTAAATTACCCATAGTATCCAGGGATGTGCAGGCTAGGTGGAATAGTCCTGGGAAATGCAGGGTTACAGGGATAGGATGGATCTGGATGGGATGCTCTATAGAGGGTTTGTGTGGACTTGATGGGCTGAATGGCCTGCTTCCACAATGTAGGAATTCTATGAATTGATCGATCTAGATTTGTCCTGCTTTTTAGGCCAGGGACATACCTCAGCAATTGTTGGGTGGACTTCTGGGCATTGGAACTAGTTCTAAGGCAGATGAGACTTGTACAAGAAAGGTGGCTTGCACTTTAGTGTACAGGGACTAAAATCATCACCAAGAGATTTGCTATTACTTTTCGTAGACTTTGGTTGTGAGATGGGAAACTGAGAGGAACTGGCAGCATGAAGTAGGAAAGTGACAGTCAAAATTAGAAATCAGAGGGTTTGTCTACAGAGTCAGCATGGGTAGAAGTCAGAAACAGGAACGGAACAGCCACTTTATTGGGAGTTTTCTACAGGACCCCAATAGCAACAGAGATACCGAGGAGCAGATTGGGAGGCAGAATTTGGAAAGTGCAGAAGTAACAGGGCTGCAGTCAAAGATGACTTTAACTTCCCTACTATTTATTGGAACCTCATTAGTTGAAATAGTTTGATGGAGCAGTTTTTGTCAGGTGTGTCCAGGAAAAGTTCCTTGACACAATATTTGGAAAGGCTGACTAAACGGGAGGCCATATTGGATTTGATGCTTGGCAACAAATCATGCCAGGTATCAGATCTCTTTGTGGGAGTGCATTTTGGTGATGGTGATCACAAGTCTCTGGTCTTTACTATAGTCATAAAGAAGGATAGGAGCAGACGGAATGATAAAATATTTAGTTGGGGAAGGGGGAATTACAATGCTATGAGGCAGGAACTGGGTCTTCCCCTCTACTTTGGAGGAATCTTGAAACTATCAACTTTATCCCATACTAATAGTATAGTTATCTGAAACTTTGTTGACTCTAGGCCTTCTGCTTCTTCTGCAGATCAAGCTGACTCCCTATCTACTCCCTGACTGGTGGCATGTACCTTATACCTTGACCTCAGGGTTGTTTCCTTCTGACTTCACTTCACTTGTTTGGGTTGTATCCAATGACTTTGGGCAATATGATCCAATCACTTACACCTGTGGCTCTGGGTTTCTTGAGTCACACACATTGACCCCTTGTGGTCACTCTTGTCACACTGACATCATTCTATGGTTGGTGCTGCACTCTGCTGAGTTTCCATTACCCCTTGCAGCTGGGTGTTGTCAGCTAACTGAGTTGCTTCGCTGGTAGCCAACTCCATTGAGATAGCAACTTTAAAAACTGTCTTGAAATCTACAGTTCATAGGCTAGATCCCAACCTTGTTGTCAATTTTTATGTTTGTACCTCCTTTGGAACCAGGAATTATATACCCGGTAGACAAATAGTCAATCTGAGCAGGACGACTTTATGGATTATGCTAACACATCCACAGCTGGTTCTTGACTGGACCCAAGACCTGCCTCCTCAGGTCGCCTGACTAATTCTCTTAAAGCAGACTATCCACATACATAACAGACACATTGATGATTATCTTCCAAATTTCCTCAGATTTTGAATGATTGTTGTGGATTGGAAGGTAGCAAATGAAACTCCACTGCATAAGAAGGGAGCAAGAGAGAGAACAAGGAATTACAGGTGTTTTTTCCTTGTACGTACTAGGGAAAATGCTAGAATCTTTTTTTTACTTCATTCCCAGGATGAGGGCATCACTGACCAGGCCAGCATTTATTGCCCATCTCTAATTGCCCAGAAGATGGTTAAGAGTAAATCACATCGCTGTGAATCTGAAGTCACATGTAGGCTTGACCAGATAAGGATGGTAGTTTCCTTCTGGAAAGAATATTGGTGAACCAGATGGGTTTTTCCAACAATCAATTCATAGTCATCATTATACTCAAACTTCCAGAGTTTATTGAATTCAAATTGTACCATCTGCCATGTCAGGATTCTAACCCAAGTCACCAGAACATTGCCTGGGTCTCTGGATTAACAGTCTAGCAATAATTCCACTAGGCCATTGTCTCCTTTATTATAAGGGATAGGATTAGTAAACATTTGGTTTTTGATGATCTAATTGAGCATAGTCAGCATGGAATTGCAAATGGGAAATCGTGTTTGATGAACCTGTTAGAGTTTTTAGAGGATGCTATGAATGAAATTGATAAAGATCTGATGAATGTCATCTATTTAGATTTTCAGATTTTTGATAAAGTACCTCACAAGAGGCTTGTTGAAAAAAATTAAAGCACAAGGGATGGAATGCAATTTATGGCCATGAGTTACTGATTAGCTAACTGGCTGAAAACAGAGAATACAACTAATTTTTGCATTGGCAGGCTATGACAAGTGGGGTACCACAAGGGTCATTATATAAAGTTGGGGACCAAATATAATGTATCTAGTTTTGTTGGTAATACAAAGCTAAGTGGGAATGTGTGCTGTGGTGAAGAATGTAAAGCAGCTTTAGAATAATTTGGAAAGACTTAGTGAATGGGCAAGTACCTGGTAGATGGAAGACAACATGGAAAATGATTGGGTTTTCCAATTTGGTTAGTGTAACAGATGTGCAAAATATTTCTTAAAAGGTGAGAGGTTAGAAAGTGTAAATGTACAAAAGCATTGAGCTGTCCTTACTAAGTCACTTAATGCTAATATGCAGCTGCAGCAAACGTTTAGAAAGGCTTTTCTTGAAAGAGGGATTGTGTACAAGAATAGTGAAGATTTGATTCAGTTGTACAGGTGCTTAGTTAGACCACACCTAATTTAATGTATGCAGTTTTGGTCTCCTTACCCCAGAATAAATATTATTGCCAAAGGATTATCATGCTCCCCATGAATAGAGATTGGATAAACTGTGCCTGTATTCTCTGGAGTTTGGAAGAATGAGAGGCCATCTTATTTAAACATACAAAATACTTAAAGGGATAGACTGGGCAGAGGCAGGTACAACATTTTTCCAGCTCAGGGAGTTTAGAACAAGAGGGGCACATTTTAAAAGTAAGGAGATTCCACTAAGTACCAAGGTTAGGAGATGTCTTTCCACTCAGAGATTGTGAAGCTTTGAAATTCTTTACCATAAAGGGCTATGAAAGCTTAGTCTTTGGGTACGTTTAAGGTGAGTTTGACAGTTTTTGATTACCAGTAGTGTACAGGGTTATAGAGGTAATGGGCACTGATGTGCTTGATCAGCCATCATCATATTGAATTACGGGGCAGGCTTGACAGGCTGAATTACCTACATCTGTTCCTATGTTGCTACAAAAAATCAACAGGAAAGTTGGATCAACTGTGATTAACAAAACAATGTTAAAGATCACATGAGGTCAAAGGAAATGGTTTACATATTTGTCAGAAAAAAGTGTGAGCCAGAGGACTGACAGCAATTTAGAATCCAGCAATAAAAAGCATTAAAGGAAAAAGATAATATGAATGCAAGCTAGGAAGAAACATAATGCTGGATATAAAGGGTAATGAGTTTTTGGAATTCTCTACCGCAGAAGGCTGTGAATGCGCAATCATTGAGTGTGTTCAAACAGAAATTGCTAGATCTTTGGATACTAATGACATAAAGGAATACTGAAATAATGCGGGGAAAAGGAGTTGAGACAAGTAATTGAATTGAATAACACAGCAGGTTTGACAGGCTGAATGGCCTAATCTTACCCTTTATGCAGAACAGATCCTGCTTACTGCTTATCATTTCATACAATGCTTATCCAATCGATGATGTACAAAACCTATTGATTTAATAGAAGAATATCAAGAAATCTTAGGAGTGATATACAGACTGGTCAACTAGAAAGATATAAATAAACTTTGCAAATTGCTATGCCTCAGTAGCTTGCACCATATTGTGCTGATTCTGTCAGTAAACTGTCATTAGTAACATTACAAAGCCTGAGAGGGTTTGGTTGTCCCTGCTGTTTTGAAGCTGATAATTCAGTTTTGAGCTTCAGTCTCATCTAATCTGCTTTCTCTGCAAATTGCCTTCGAGTCATGAATGTGTGCAACTGCACCAAGCTCATCAAGTTTAAAAAATAAGCAACAATTTGTTAGGCTTGACGGGGTACATTGTGATGGTGTCTCATTGCACTCTGCTATGCAGTGGTCTCCTGCTGATTCATAGCTCTGACTGAACACAAAATGAGTTTTTATTTCAAACTTGTGCAGGAAGTACTTTATCAAAGGGAGGACTGATAAGCTGGAGGGCAAATGGCTGTGAGGAAGACATTAGGTACAATTGCCTGTCTCCCTTCTGTAAGATATCTGATTCTGGGTGTCCATGGAAAGGAAGGCAGCCCTGTCCATCAGTGTGCCTGAGGTCCTCTGCAACTAACAAGAAATATAGTGGCAAGAGCGTTGTCATCCCTGAAAATAACATTTTGATTTATATTGCTTTGAAATTTAGTTTTGCAACAAACTCCTTTTTGGCCTACTTCTTTAGTTAATTGGTTACTTAGCTTTTATCAGTTTTTCAAAAAGTATACAATACTAAAAAAGTCAGAACTCTGACTCTAACATTGGTGTTGTATCATGAACTCTCCATAATAGAGTCATAGAGGTGGAAACAGACCCTTCGGTCCAACACGTCCATGCCAACCAGATACCCCAACCTAATTGAGTCCCACCTGCCAGCACCCAACCCATATCCCACATTGGTGTTGTATCATGAACTCTCCATAATAGAGTCATAGAGATGGAAACAGACCCTTCAGTCCAACACGTCCATGCCAACCAGATACCCCAACCTAATTGAGTCCCACCTGCCAGCACCCAACCCATATCCCT
>NC_057715.1:54437286-54442321 GCF_004010195.1 Chiloscyllium plagiosum
GGTGGGTTTGTATAAAATGTCAGTGTCAAGTCGGTCGTTACTGATGGAGATGGAGAGGTCCAGGGAGGGGAGGGAGGTGTCAGAGATGGTCCAGGTAAATTTAAGGTCAGGGTGGAATGTGTTGGTGAAGTTGATGAATTGCTCAACCTCCTCGCGGGAGCACGAGGTGGCGCCAATGCAGTCATCAATGTAGCGGAGGAAGAGGTGGGGAGTGGTGCCGGTGTAATTACGGAAGATCAACTGCTCTACGTAGCCAACAAAGAGACAGGCATAGCTGGGGCCCATACGTGTGCCCATGGCTACCCCTTTGGTCTGGAGGAAGTGGGAGGATTCAAAGGAGAAATCCCAATAAGGTGATCATCCCTTTCTTATTTCTCAGTTCCACCCAAATAACTTACCTGGATGTATTTCCGGGAATATCGTCCCTCAGCACAGCTGTAATGCTCAGCACCCTCCCCATCTCTCTTGCCTCCCTTTCTATCCTTCCTGTAGCATTTGTGTCCTGGAACATTAAGCTGCCAGTCCTGCCCATCCCTGAGCCATGTTTCTTTAATTGCTAAGCTATCCCAGTCCCATGTTCCTAACCATGCCCTGAGTTCATCTGCCTTCCCCGTTAGGACACTTGCATTGAAATAAGTGCAGTTTATTTTATTAGTCTTACCTTATCCCTGCCTGCCCTGACTGTTTGACTCTCTTCTGTTCTCAATTGTACCAGTCTCAGATTGATCGCTTTCCTCACTATCTCCCCGGGTTCCCCCCACAAAACCTTAATGGTTTAAATCCTCCCAAGCAGCACTAGCAAATTTCCCTGCCAGTATATTAGTCCCCTTCCAATTTAGGTGCAATCCGTTCTTCTTGTATAGGTCACTTCTACCCCAAAAGAGATTCCAATGATCCAAAAATCCTTCTCCCATACACCAACTCCTCAGCCATACATTCATCTGCTCTATCCTCCTATTCCTGCCCTCACTAGCTCATAGCACCGGGAGTATTCCAGATATTACTACTCTCGAGGGCCTCCTTTTAAAATTCCTGCCTTACTCTCTGTCATCTCCCTTCAGAATCCCAACCTTTTCACCTCATATTTCATTGGTTCCAATGTGGACAATGACCTTTTCCTGGCCCCTCTCCCCCTTGAGAACATTCTGTATCCTCTCTGAGACATCCTAGATCCTGACACCAGGGAAGCAACACACCATTCTGATTTTTCACTGTTGGCCACAGAAACATCGGTTTGCTGCCCCTAACACAATTGATCTCTTGGAACCTGGTGTATCACTCATTGCATTAGAGCCAGTCTCAATACCAGAAACTTGGATGTTCGTGCTACGCTCCCCTGAGAATCCATCACACCCTACATTTTCCAAAACAGCATACCTGTTTGAAATGGGTATATCCACAAAAGACTCCTGCCCTAGGTGCCGACTCTCTCACCCTTTCTGGAGTTAACCCATCTATGTGACTGTATCTGAGACTTTCCCCCCTTCCTATAACTGCCATCCATCACATACTGCTGCTGTTGCAAATTCCTCATTGCTTCTAACTGTCTCTCTAACCGATCCACTCAATCTGATAAGATTTGCAGCCAACAGCACTTATTGCAGATATAATCCGCAGTAACCCTTAAACTGTCTTTAAACTCCCACATCTGACAAGAAGCACATATCACTCTACTAAAGGCCATTTTTGCTCCTTCACAATCTACAGACCCAGAAAATAATACCGTCTTATTCCTCTACAAAACACTGTCCCAGGTTAGATTAATAGTTACGGCTTATATTTTATCAAGAGACATAGCTCAAAAAACATACAATCAAGAAAGAACCCACTCTACTCACTACTGCAGACCTTCTGTAGGCCACTTAAAACAACTAACTTATCTCATTCTGTGCTGCGAACTTTGCCCAAACAGTTCCTCCAAGATCAGTTGTGAATTTCATTGTTTGTTAATTTTCCCAAATGCACTTCGATGTCCAGCGATACATGAATTCAAACAGCAACGGCAGTACTGTGCAGGTTCACTCTGGTGTCAGTTTCTTTCTCTGTCTCTCTCCTGTAATTGCATCATCATATGCTTCCTTTGTCTGTTCTCTCCCTTTTTAAAACTGCTGTTGTTTTGACTTTTTTTTCCAAAGTTCCAAAACAATGCAACAGCATATAAAACAGTAATTGCTGCTCCTGGAATTCGAGGAAATCACCTCCAGCGCCTAAAATATCTCAAAAAAGGAGGAACTGTTACAGCCAGCAATGTTTCCATCCTCCATTTTAGATTACCCATGTAAAAAACATTTAATGTCCAGAAGTTTGCTGTGAAGGAAGAAAACAACATCATTATTTATTGCCCAGCTAAAACAAGAACAGTTATAAAATTCAATAAAATGCAGTTAACTACTTTTCTGTGGTACCTACTCAGTAGTCTTAGATGGTACAGTGGCATTGCAATTAGTTTAGTTCCAAATTTATGTACTTGTGCTCTATTATAATGTATTTACACTGCAGTAGGTTTGATGATGTGTGATACTGACAGAAAATCCCATGAATCTCTTCATTTAAATGTAGCACAGTTCACTGTTCAGACACTAAAATTTCACAAACAAATCCTTGAGGCATTGGAAATGATAGTATCAGAATGGATCTCAGTGACAACAAATTATATAGTTAATTCAAAAGAACAATATGAAAATGTTTCATTGATAAAACTATTTCAATGACCCATGATTTTTGTCTAACGTTCTGGTTAATCTGAACAGGTGATCCGGAAAGGTGAGGTAAGCTGTTGCTGGACCTGTACCCCATGTAAGGAAAATGAGTTTGTGTTTGATGAGTACACCTGCCAAGCATGTCTGCTTGGCTCTTGGCCAACTAAAGATCTCAGAGGTAAGAGCTGGAGCTATTTCTACCTTAACAGCCTGTGGCCAAGTCTGCATCTTGGAAATTGCAAATTGAGTAACATTGGTACAGTAATACAAACCATTTCATTCTAAATTAACACAACTGAATAATATTTTTATGTTGTTTTGGCATGTTAAATGCATCAGGAATGATCTGACCTGAGTTCCATGGCTGATCATTTGTTTGAGTTCATGATTAAACTTAAAATGTTAATGTACAAGTGATGGATCATTTCAAACTGTAATATCAGAATAAATCAATAAATGAATAAATGAATTGTTTAGTTCAGTATTATAGACTAAATGTGCCGCCGAGTCAAAATGAAATGTATAAATTGTACTGAAATAATTGTAACTGAAAATAATTAAAACAGCCTCATTCAATAAAAAATTATATTTCAGATAAAGAAAATCCACGGTAGCAAATAAAGTGAAAGACAGTAATAGCCTTGAATTTGCAAAGCTTTTGATGGCAGACTCTCAGTACTATCCCTCTGGTACTAACCCAAGTTTAAGGATTTAGTGCAAACCGGATTAATGCAGAAATCCTGAAGTGTTGTGAATTACCATTCATTTCTTCTGTGAGGCTGCACTGTGGAATCCAGTGCCTGCAAAACCAACATCACCCCCACTGCCAGATCATCAGTGGAATCATTTGATGTTGCAAAAAACCTCCCCTTTTTGCTAACATACCATTGAAACAACAGAAAAAATACTTTCTTCCACTGCAGGTAGATGTAACTGGGTTTTCAGTGGCAATCTGAAGAATAACTACTGTTGGTCAACAGGTATATGACTGATGTTATATTTTTGAAGTGTTGTTAAGTGTCTCTGTTACGATTAGATACTATTTTATGAACTACATTTCCTTAAACAGTCATTTTTGTTTTGATAATGACTCAGAATGAGACCATTGTTGTTTTTAAATTCGAGTTGACACTTTTACTTTCTAGCCAATCATATGAAGTGATTTGGAGCAAAGATATGGAGCAAGGTTGAGTATCATCCATAAATACATTGAATGGCTGAATGTTTTAGGTAACCTAGTCCTGTTCCTATATAGAAAGGAGATAGAACTGTCAATATTTTTTCTCCGTCAGCACTCTCCACCTACTACACCCATCCTCACCCTCCCAAACTATGGCATAAGTGCTGTCCCCTCCACATTTCACTTTGCTCTCTCTCAATGGATGCTGTCTAACCTGCTCTGATCTCCAGCATTTGTTTTCAGTACAGATTCCAGCATCCGCAGTAGTTTGTCCCTGGAAGCTATGACCAGTTTTCAGTGTTCCCTAACAATGGAACACAGGACTGAAGACTAGTCAAGGTGACACTCATTTTTCAAGAATGAAAAATAGCCTAGATAACCAAAGTACAGGAATAATTTCTAAGCATTCATGAACATAAAATAATTGAAGACAGCTAGCATTGATTTGTTAAAAGAAAAGTTGTTTTTGACAAATGCAACACAGGCTTCTGAAGAAATTACCAATTAGAACAGGTAAAGAGTCATAGAGTTTTACAGCACAGAAACAGACAATTGGTTCCAACTCATCAATGCTGACCAGATATCCTAAACTGATGTAGTTCCCTTTGCCAGCATTTAACCCATAGCCATTTTCAGAGGAACCTCGATTATCTGAATACCAATTATCCAAAAACCAGATTGTCCGAAGGAGATCTTGAGGTCCCGATGGAAACATTACATCGAAGACGTGTTTCCAACAGTGTTCACGACTTTGTGTTTACAGTGATTAAACAGGCACCATCTCTAAGTGACTGACCTCCCGCCCTCACTCTCTCCCCACACTTTCCCTGGAGTTCTACAGAGGGGTGTACCCTAACCCCACCTCTTCCCCAGATAATTGCTCCAACATTGTCCTATACAGGGCAAACATGGAACCTGTCAAAATATTGCAGTGAAAAGTTGTGTGTGTGGCTGTGGCTGTGTGTGTCTGGGTGTTATTTGGAGACTTACCCCACAAAGGCAGCAGCAGCAGTCTTGTTTTTGGTGTCCAGTCCGGCTGCCCCAGAGAGGGGCCAGTGTTGAATGGATTTGGGGGGCAGGGGCAGGCAGGGAGTGGTGTTGAATGGGATGGGGGGGCGGGGCGGTGTATGGGGATGGTGTTGGATGGAGTTGGAGG
>NC_057715.1:54442663-54476109 GCF_004010195.1 Chiloscyllium plagiosum
GCGTGGGTTTCCTCCGGGTGCTCCGGTTTCCTCCCACAGTCCAAAGATGTGCAGGTCAGGTGAATTGGCCACGCTAAATTGCCCGTAGTGTTAGGTAAGGGGTAAATGTAGGGGTAGGGGTAGAGGTGGGTTGCGCTTCGGCGGGGCGGTGTGAACTTGTTGGGCCGAAGGACCTGTTTTCACACTGTAATGTAATCTAATCTAATCAGTACACGTACCACCCTCTGCGTGAAAAAGTTGCCCCTTTGGTCTCTTTTATATCTTTCCCCTCTCACCTTAAACCTATGTCCTCTAGTTCTGGACTCCCGATCCCAGGGTAAAGACTTTGTCTATTTATCATGTCCATGCCCCTCATATTTTTGTAAACCTCTATAAGGTCACCCCTCAGCCTCCGACGCTCCAGGAAAAACAGCCTCAGCCTGTTCAGCCTCTCAACCCTGGCAACATCCTTGTAAATCTTTTCTGAACCCTTTCTAGTTTCACAACATCTTTCTGATCGGAAGGAGACCAGAATTGCACGCAATATTCCAACAGTGGCCTAACCAATGTCCTGTACAGCCGCATCATGACCTCCCAGCTTCTGTACTCAATACTCTGACCAATAAAGATTAACCAAATAATCAACTATCCGAACCAAATAGTGCCCGCCGATCTCGTTCGGATAATTGGGGGTCCTCTGTAAACCCTTTCTATTCATGTATGCATCCAGGTGTTTTTTGAATGTTGTAATTGTACCTGCTTCCAACATCTCCGCTGGAAGTAAATTCAGTATGCGACCAAAATAGTGAGGGTTATATCAATTTTCAAAATCTATTTGATGGTTTTGCTCATAATGCATTTGCTGAAGCATACAATGAAAAAGAGGAACTATCAATTGATTGACAATAAAGAAAGGTTTAAAGTACTGGGTGTTACACAGATGGGAAATGTTGAACATTATAGAGCACTGAGCATTCTATTGCTTTTCATCTCCGTATTTATCAATGATTGTGACTTGGATCTAGGACGTGCAATTTTGAACTATACAAATGTATGAAAACCCAAGAATTTTTGCAAACAACACAAAGGGTTAAATTTCCCCCTGAAATAGGCAAAGTGTCAATTTAGCGAGTTTCATGAAGGGTTACTCTTCTTGTACCCTAACAGGTATTCTAACACCTTTCTCTATAACTCATTTCATTAACTATGTGCCATGCCTCCACGGTATCCGCTCACACTATTGTCTGCTGAGGAATGGCGGAACATCCCAGGAATCCTGATGCCATTTTCAAAGCCCAGCTGGATACTAGTCAAGTGCTACCAGCCAGGAGTTGCCTTCACAATGCATGTGTGAGAAGGAAATTAGAAATAAAACTACTTCTGTAGTCACGTGGCTGGAATAGCTGACACTTCACTGTGTATACAAGTGCACATTGGTAAAACTGATTTGATTTGTTATGATTTTATTGGTACATGTACTCAAGTACAAATGTTGAAGCGTACAGTTAAAACTGTATAATTTCACAACCCAAGGTACGATCTTAGGTACATGTACCTAACTCCAGAATCCATTAACAAGGGAGAAAGAAAGACCAAAGTTAAAAATTAAATATTGCAATAATTATACTATAGTGCAAAACATACAAAGTAAGGCTGAAAGTTACACATTTCAGACCTTCTCAATATTAATTAGAAAGTAAAGAAATAAAGCTGAAATTTTTAACATTATAGTCTTTCTTAAGTACTTAGTCACAGTGGAACTGTACTCTGAGGAATCAGTTCAAGACCAGACGTCCATGCTGAGACCACAGCAGCCGAGAGACTGCCATGCCGGGCTAAGAGATGGCCATACTGGACCATGAGCGATTGCAACACCAGGCCAGGAGACCATCTCACTGGGTCTGTACTGAGTCCAAGGCCAGTAATCCATTGCAGGGAGTTTGTGACCAGGAGAAGAAAGAATAGAGAAGGAAACCAAACTACAAGAGTTACCCATGCTAAGCACCATCACATTTTAGAACCCTGTCTTACCCCAAGGAGTGGCAATGGAGTTTAATTTAGATAAATGTGAGATGCTGTATTTTAATAATGCTACCAGGGCAAGACATATACACATAATGGTACGGTCCTGGCAATTTGCTGAACAAAGAGACTTTGGAGTGCAGATTCATAGTTCCTTGAAAGTAGTGTCCCAGTTAGACAGGATAGTGAGGAAGTTGTTTGTCTGCTTGCCTTTATTGGTCAGTGCATTGAGTATAGAAGTTGGGAGGTCAGATTGCAGCTGTACAGGACATTGGTTCAGCCACTTTTGGGATTGAATTCTGGTCTCTCAGCTATAGGAAGGATGTTGTGAAACTTGAAAGTGTTCAGAAAAAATTTACAAGGATGTTACCAGGATTGGACACTATGAGCTACAACGGAGATATTGAATAGGCTGGAACTATTTTCCCTAGAGGATCGGAGGCTTAGGGATGATCTGATAGAGGTTTAAAAAATCATGAGGGGCATGGATAGAGTGAGCAGTCAAGGTCTTTTCCCTGTGGTAGAGGAGTCCAAAGCTAGAAGGCATAGATGTATTGCATGGAAACAGAACCTTTGGTCCATACCGACCACATATCCTAGATAAATCTAGTCCCATTTACCAGCTATTGGCCCCTATCTCTCTAAACCCTTCCTATTAATATACCCATCCAGATCCCTTTCACATGTTGTAATTGTACCAGCCTCCACCATTTCCTCTGGCAGCTCATTCCATACACCCACCATCCTCTGCGTGAAAAAGTTGGCCCTCAAATAATGCCTTTTAAATCTTTGCCCTCTCACCTTAAACCTATGCCCTCTAGTTTTGGACTCACCCATCACAGGGAAAAACCTTATCTGTTTACCCTATCCATACCCTTCATTATTTTATAAACCTCTATTAGGATACCCCTCAACCTCTAACGCTCCAGGGAAAACAGCCCCAGCCTATTCAACATCTCCCTATAGTTCAAACTTTCCAACCCTGGCAACATCCTTGTAAATTTTTTCTGAACCCTTTCAAGTTTCACAACATCCTCCCTATAGCAGGGAGACCAGAACTGCACACAGTATGCCAAAGGTCCCTTGATCAATGTCCTCCCAACACCTAAACACAATGCACTGACAAATAAAGACAAGCATACTAAACATCTTCCACATTATCCTATCTAACTGGGACTCCACTTTCAAGGAGCTATGAACCTGCACTCCAAGGTTTCTTTGTTCAGCAACACTCCCCAGGACCTTCCCATTAAGTATATAAGTATTGCCCAGATTTGCCTTTCCAAACTGCAGCACCTCACATTTATCTAAATTAAACTCCATCTGCCACTTCTCGGCCCATTGGCTCATTTGATCAAGGTCCAATTGTACTCTAAGGTAACCTTCTTCTCTGTCTACTGCACCTCCAATTTTGGTGTCATCCGCAAACTTACTAACTATACTTCCTATGTTCACATCCAATTCATTTATATAAATGATGAAAAGCAGTGGACCCAGCACCGATTCTTGTGGCACACCACTGGTCACAGGCCTCCAATCTGAAAAGCAACCTTCCATTACCACCCTCTGTCTTCTACCTTCAAGCCAGTTCTTTACCCAAATAGCTTAAGGTAAGATTGGAAAAATTTGAAAGATACCTAAGGCAACTTTCTCATGCAGAAGATGGTGCAATAATGAAATGACCTGCCAGAGGAAGTGGTGGAGGTGGGTACAATTGCAATATTTAAAAGGCATTTGGTAGGGTGCATGAATAGGAAGGTTTTAGATGGATATGGGCCATATGCCGGCAAATGAGACTAAATTAATTTAAGATATCTGGTCAGCATGGAAGTGTCGGACTGAAGAATCTATTTCTATGCTATACCACTCTATGACTCTATGATGTCTAGTGTAGCCTAATCTCTTCTCAATGTTAAATGAAAGGCATCACATGTTAAAAAAAAGTTGTTCAGCAGCTGCAAAAATGAAGAAACAAAAAGAAAAGTTGCATTTGATTCTGAGAACAGTTAGAAACTGCTTGCCTTTGACCGACGACAAATTTACTGCCTCACTCTTTGGAACCCCAGGTGTCAATAAATTCCTGCTTGGCTTGTTGCACCTGATACTGCATTACTCAATTTTTTAGAAGCTGATGTTGCCACTGATTAATGGCCTTATTGTTCTCCTCAAAAGACTGCTCCTGCTTTCCCAGCTCTTCGGCATCCTTCATAGTGCCCTGCCAGCCTTGTTGCAATGAAATATGCTAGCCCACCATATGCTGCAGCATTGAAGTGGAAAACTGTTTTGTAAGTGGGTCCGATATATGCCATGGTGATGAAGCTGTGCTGGCATGTGTCTAATGCTTACCTCCAGAGACATGGGGCTGTGAGCAATCACTGCCTATGGAATGTGTCCTGAGATGTCTAAGGCAGGCCTGAAGGAGCAAGCAGTGAGCTGGAGTCACCAATTACCACTCTGACTTTCATATGGGGGGTTATTTTTATCTAGCTTCTCTCCAGTGGGTGGGAGAATCGGAAAATTAATATCAATGTGGCAAGAGCAGATAACAAAGAGATATCAATGCAGCCAAGTATGCCTCTTGCCACTTACGAGCAAGGTTTAAAATTCACCATTCAAAACCTGGTTGCAGAATTGGACATTTTTCTCAGTATTGAGAAACACATTACTACCAATCTCATCATGTTTTCTCAACTAACTAACCATTGCCAACATCATTCAGGGGCTGTGGAAGTTCTGTCAAGATTGTACAGATGACCTGAACTTATGAATGTGGCCAGATAAAAACAATACAATAGGTTTGAAAAGATTGAGCAGATCAGAATTTTGTTTTCTGAATCAAGAGGAAATCAGATATAGCTTTTAAAAATTATTAAGGAGTTTAGTCAGGTAGATGTACAGAAATTGTTTCCACTTTTGATAGAGTGCAGAATAAGTTATCATGGATATCTCTAGCTTCTCACAGATTGACTATGAAATTAGAGAAAAATTCCTTCCACAGAAAGTGATGAGTTTGTGGAAATCATGCGGCGGCACAGTGGCTCAGTGGTTAGCACAGCGCCAGGGACCCACGTTTGGTTCCAAGCTCGGGCAACTACCTATACGGAGTTTGCATGTTCTCCCCATGTCTGTGCAGGTTTCCTCTGGGTGCTCCGGTATCCTCCCACAATCCAAAGATGTGCAGGTTATGTGAATTGGCCATGCTAAATTACCCATAATTTTCAGGGCTGTGTAGTTTAGGTGCATTAGTCAGGGGTAAATATAGGGTAGGGGAATGGGTCTGGGTGGGTTACTCTTTGGAGGGTCAGTGTGGACTTGTTGGGCCAAAGGGCCTGTTTCCACACTGTAGGAGTTCTGTGATTCTATGATGATTCTATGAAGCATTTCAGGAGAGGCACACAAAAGAGAATAGGGGAGCCTGTAGATAGGTTGGGAAAAGGTGACTATGGTGGAAAGAGATTCACAGAGAATACCAGCATGGACAACTTCAGCCAGTTGGTCATTTCTGTGCTGTAGATTCCATTTAATTTGGGGCTTTCCTTGAGAGTTCCTGGTGGGGCATTTTGCTAATGCTGTTGGTGAGGGTTTAAACTAATTGAAATGGGTATGGGAACCAGGTGAGAATATCTGAAGGAAATACTAGAGTGCACAAAGTGCTGGGAGAGAACATTGGTAATAGAACAGAGAATAGTAAGCTAATAAGTGGTGTCAGAATAAGGGAGAAATGAACACATTCTGAACCATTGTCCCAATGCATGGGAATATAATAAATAAAATTAGACAGTTACAGACATATATTGAAATGTGGAATTATGTTGTGGCTATAACAAAGACTAGGTCAAGGGAGAGCAGGACTGGGTATGAAATGTTCCTCTAAACAAGGTGTTCAGAAAACAAAGTGGAAGAGGTGTGTCAGTATTGGTTAAGGAGTCCTGATTTGGAGATGCCGGTGTTGGACTGGGGTGTACAAAGTTAAAAATCACACAACACCAGGTTATAGTCCAACAGGTTTAATTGGAAGCACACTAGCTTTCGGAGCGTTGCTCCTTCACCTGACTATCACCTGATGAAGGAGCGATGCTCCGAAAGCTAGTGTGCTTCCAATTAAACCTGTTGGACCATAACCTGGTGTTGTGTGACTTTTAACTTGGTTAAGGAGAACATTGTACTACTGGAAAAAGGGAATGTTCCAAAGAAGGGCAAGGAGAGAGTTGATCAGTCCAAAGCTGAGGAAAATTGGATCAATTACATTGTCCAGTGTAGACTACAGATAAACAACTAGAAAAAGAGATGTAGAGAAACCAGTTTTCAAGGAAATAACAAGGAGATTGAAATATTATGGAGTGGTTATAATGGTGGGCTTTAATTATTCCAAACATAGGTTAGGGTAATGGTGATGCAAAGGACAGAAAGGGGCAAATGTTCTGAGATTATTTTCAAGAGATTTTTCCACAGCAGTTATGTCTTCAGTCCAAAGAGAAATGAGGTACTACTAAATCTGATCCTTGGTAATGAGGTCAGCCACGTAGATCATGTGAGAGTGGGTGAACATTTAATGGACAGTGATCATTGTGTCATAAGGCTGAGATGACCATGGGAATGTAGAATAAACAATTAATGGAAATAATTGACATCACTGAGGCATGAATAGAGCTGTACTCAATTAATGAGAGGCAAAAGTAGGCGGGAAAAATAGTAACTACAATGGGCGATTTTCAAAATAGCGATGGTTTGAACACTGTCAAGATATAGTCACTTAAAAATGAAAAGTAGGCAAAATAAATTTAAAGCTCCTTGAGTGAAAAAAGAAATAGAAATTAAGATAAAGTGTGCTTATGATAGGAATTTGACAATAGATACAATTGCAAAATTAGTTGAATTTAGAAGGTTCAAAATGTAGGTAGAAGAGAAAATAAGGAAATGGAGAGGGATTATGAACAGAGATTAGCAGCCAACATAAAAGGGAATCTCAGTTTTCTATAGGCACAAAAATAGTAAAAAAGTGATTTTAAAAATGGCTTTATTCGGGACCTAAAAGTGGATTTACGCATGAAAGCAGGGGCCTGTTTGTTATTAAAGAAATTCATTGCATCTGTCTTTACTAGAGAAGCAATTGATAACCAAGCTATTACGAAAGCAGAGGAAATTCAGTCACTAGGAGGGCTCAAAGTTGAGATGGAGAACATATAGAATAAGCTGTCAGACTGGCTATCATTTCTTCCAGTCTTCCTTGGACTAAGCAGTGGTGCAAGAAGACTAGGAAACTGCAATCATTGTGCACATTATCAAAAAGGCTTGTAAGAATAAGTTCAGCAACAACATATCAGTCAGGTTAACTTCAGTTGTGGAGAAACTTGAAGACAAAATAACTTGTGATAGAATTGATAGTCACATGAAAAATGTGTACATTAAATGAGAAGAATAAATGTGGATTTCTTTCACAAAAAGTGAGCTTTCCTATCTTGCTAGAGTTTATTGAAGAGGTTACAGAGAGAGTTGATTAGGGTAATGTTATTCGTGTAGTTACATGCCCTTCTGAATGATAATTGATACAGTGCTGCACAACAATTAATGAGCAAATTAAGAGCACATAGAATAAGGTGGGTAATAGCAACATGGATACAAAAATGGTTGACCGCTAGACCATTGAGATTGACAGTGGATACTTCTCAAGGTAGAGGATCACTTATAATTGCTCCCAATGGGTGGTATTAGGACCCTTGCCCTTGATTATATAAATTTAATGATCTAGATCTTGGTAGACAAGGGGAAATGTTAAAGTTTTCTGATGGCACAATATTGTAAATTGTGAGAAGGACAGTAAAGAACTTCAAAAAGAAATTGACAATTGGAGGGGTGGGCAGACAGGTGGCAGATGAAGTTCATTGTGGCAAAAATATGATACAATAAATTATTGAAGGAATAAAATGGAGATATTTTATAAGGTAAGGGGTAACATTCTAAAGGATGTGCAGGAATGGGAAGACTTGGGTGCATGAGTCATTGAAGGTAGTAGGATAAATGAACACGGCAGTTTATAAAGCATACACTATTCTAGACTTTATTAATAGGAGTACAAACTAAATGAGCAAGGAGATAATGTTGAACTCATGTAAGACATTAGTTAAGCCTCAAGTTGTAATATTGTGTCCCGTCTGGCTTCCAGACCTCAGGAAGTATATGAACACAATGAAGAGACTGCAGAAGAGGTTTACATGAATGGTTCCAGGAATGAGCAACTTCAGTTATGAAGCTAGTTTTGAGACATTGGATTGTTTTCCTTGGAGAGGAAATGGGTAAAGGAGAGTTGGTAGAAATGTTCAAAACCATTAAGGGTCTGGTCAGTGTATTTAGGTGAAACTGTTCACACTCTTAAAAGGATAGAGAATAAGAGGGCACAGATTTAAAGTAATTTGCAAAAGGAAGATCTGTGAAGTGAGAAAAATATTTTCATACAGTAAATAATTGGAGTCTAAAATGCATTGCCTGGCATTGTGCTAAAGGCAGATACAATCATGTCATTCAAGAGGATCCCATTGCCTATTTGTATAGAAACATGTGCAAGGTTACAAGGAAAAGGTAAGAGAATTGCACACTTGAGATGATGTTCATTCTAAAAACTGGTGCAGATGCAATTGCCCAAATAGCCTCCTACTACACCTTAGTAATCTGTGATTCTGTATTTTGAATAGGAGCATAGAATATAATTAAATGTTAAAGTGGTAACAATGAGTAAAAAAAGTAATGGCATATTTGACAAAACACTATTTAGCCCATGGATAGAAAATTCTGCAGTTTGGAGACTTGTTAGATAAAGTACATTGAATCCAAATTTAGTTGACAGCATAAGTTCAATTGGAAAGTGCCAGAAGTAGAAACTTATATTATGACAGCAGGAAGGTGCAGTGGTTAGGACTGCTGCCCTACAGTGCCAGGGACCTGCATTTGATATCGGCCTTCAGTGACTGTCTGTGAGGAGTTTGCACATTCTCCCTGTGTCTGCGTAGGCTTTCTCCAGATGCTCCAGTTTCCTCCCACATGTCCAAAGATGTGCAGGTTAGATGGATTGTCCATATTAAATTGCCCCATAGTGTCCAGTGTTGTGTAGGCTAGATGGATTAGTCATGGTAAATGTAGGGTTATGGGGATCGTTGAGTTGTAGGGAGGTGGGTACAGTGGGGGGATGCTCTTCAGAGAGTGGTACAGACTTGATGAGCTGAATGGCATTTATCATCACGAGAAGGATTTATGATTCTATGAGAATAGGCTTTAAACATTAGGATTCTAGTGAAATATAGAATATTTAAAAGGAGATTTTAAAAGAAAGGAATATGATCGAGCAAATAAAACTATTTCTTGTGATTGCTGAGTCACTAATGATGAGTCATCAATTTACAATTAATAATCAGTGATTGCTGAGAGTAACTAGTAAAATTTATCCATACATGGTACTGATGAGCATAGTATGCTTCGCCAAAAGTTGCACTAGAATCAGAGACAATTGCATCTTTAAAGGAATGCTGTGTGAATATTTGAAGCAGAGATCAATACAGGGCAATGGTGGCAAGCAAAGCAATGTGATAACTTTTAGATGATTGCAGAGAAGAGCTGGCATAGACAAGTTGAGCCTAATAGCCTCCATCTACACTATAAACATCTATGATTCTTTAATAATTAGTTTGAAGGATTTTTAGGCATGGTGATTGGGTAAAATGTGATTTGGTCGAATGATTTGTTGTCAATTGCAATTGGAACAAAATCTGAAATTGAAAAGAAATGTTTTACACAGTATGCTTGGATAGAAAAGCAGAAAATAACTGAATAAAAAAAAATGTGCAATCTGAGGAAGGCAATCCATGTGTGGGCATTTTTTACTTTTATCTCCAGCCAGAAAATAACTGGTAGCAAGTCAGAATTCTATTGTATTCCTCTGCCAAATTGATTTTCCATGTACTTTATTCAGGTAAATTGAGATTGTTGCAAAATTAGGATGCAATTTATGACCAATAACATTCAATCAATAATTATTTAATACTAAAATTACCTTCTTACTCAATGAGGAGGAAGAACATGAATGAATATGGTACTTTCTGTTATGCAAGGGTAGTTCTTTTCTCTTAAATCATTCCAATCAGGCTGCACCTGCCCTTAGAAATATGTGAAATAAGTAACAAGCCATTTAACTGGTAGCAATAATCAAAAGATCACAAATCTAGCTGATAGTTTACAAAACTCATAGTTACAACATTTTATCTAAATGTACTCTACACAGTGTAATGCCAAAAAATATCAAGAGAACAGAAGCAATGAATAATATGGTCCTCTGGATCTATAGCAATTTTCACTTTAAGAGTTTAGTTTGTGTGTTTAATTTGTCCATGTCTCGTTGCACTTCCTACTCACATCCATACAAATTACTATGCTTGTTTGTTCCATCTGCTAGCTTAAATGTAGAACAACCTATTCTTTCATCTAATTCATTCACATGTACATCAAAAAGATTGAATCTAACAGTACAGATTATTGAGCAACACCACTACTTATCACATGCTTCAAAGACAAACCCCTCAATTTCTGTGCTTTTTCTGGCCTTTCAACTAACTACTGACTCATGTAAAAATCTATCTTTAATTTTATATGCCAAGCATTGCCCTTCAAAATTGCACATTTTTTTCACCCATTTAATACTTAGAATTTGGGTGCATTGATGTCCAATTTCTATTGCAGAAAACAAGGCTAAGTGTTGTCACTAAGAGCATGGAACTCACTGTAACAAATCGTTGACAACATTGTACTAATTAAAAATGCTTACATTAAGGGATTACATTGCTCGATTATGAGAAAGTTCTATTGAATAAGTGATCAAATAATCCTTTTACACTGAACAATCTGTTCACTCAGACTTCTGATTGCTAAACAATACAGCAAAACAAAAAAGATAAGGGTGCAAGATTACCATCAATACAGCCAACGATTACTAAAGGAAGTAATCATGACAATGGAAAGAACTTAAATAATGTCACTGAACAACTCATTGATTGGATGACAAACCAGAAAATCACAGGTCAAAGTTTGTGTGATGTTGAGAATATTTTAAAGTAAGTTTAATCAACCACTATAGTAAATACAAATTGATTAGTGTTCAATTACCACGTGTATTACCAGAAGCCCGATGAGAGATCAGATGTCATGACTTGAGGATGTTGGGAGCCTGAACCACTGTTTGGGGCAGGACTGGCTGGGCTCCTGAGGCACGATAGGTGGCCAGGTGGCTGAGGGAAATTAGAAGTCCAGTGCTGGGGATTGGAGAGGTCATTAGCCTCATGGTCAGCTCAAGCCCTTCAGGAGCAATGTTGTAGGTGAGATGCCTATTTGTGGAGAATTTTCAGGCAGATACCTGTGTCCAGGAAGTGGGCATAAAGGCAGTTAGATCCTCATTCAATCAAGGCCTCAACTCAATTATGCTCTCATTGGGAAATCCAGCCCACAATAGTAAAAATTAAATACTCATGAGACTCACAGTTGTATCATATGTAAAGTTCCAACCTGCCCTTTTGAGCAGGTTGACTGCACTCACTTGCAATACTCCCATCTTTGAGCTCATCAAAAGCAAGAAATCAATGGGTTTGGTTTAGTAGATATATTTTATGTTAAAATATGATGCACATGGCCCATTGGTAACAGGAAGTAGCAAAATCTCAAAATCAATATTGAGGTGTGCATATAACATGATGCATAACACATCACAAATGTGTGGGACTGACTGGTTGGGTCAGTACATCCTTTCTAATTGATGATTATTCATGTGTATGTATGTATCAGTGGGTGTACAACTTTCTTGTGAAGTCCCACTGTCATATAATATAGCAGGTTTACATTATCAAACAGCTACCTGTAAAAGACAGAAAAGATGGACCTCAGAAAATGGCAATTTAAAATGGGGACAGTTGTTGTGATATGATATAACATATCTTTAAGTGAGTGTATCTAAAAACTGCTGTCAGTCATTATTTACTTCAGCAGTATATGATGTTTTAGCCCCATAACTTGATTGATATTCTATGGGTGATAGTGATAGAAGTCAGATGAATTATTTGAAATTGTATGAAAATTATTTGTACATAGCTTTATCTTCAGATAGAGAACCATCATTACTGTTATTTTGATCCTTATGTGTACTTGGTATGTCCAAGTTTAATGCAAGTACATAAGATTGTGGTAGATGGTGATGTCTGTGGTGCCGAAACATTTCTGATTCTTAAGTACATCATTCATAACATAATGTCAGCATGGTTTTGAAGATTTGACTGCAAAATGTACAAGCCTCAAATCCTTCACATCGAGTAGAATAAAAGTGTGAAAGTGAATCAACTATCAAAATTTATTGTTGATAATGATTCTGTAGCTCTTCAGGGATTCTACATGGGTCCTATATTCTCTGATCATATCTCATTAACAAGGTTTGGCCGGTGTTGGACTCGGGTGTACAAAGTTGTGTGATTTTTAACTCATTAACATTGCTGATGTTTGGAAGGGAGTTCAAATACTGACGTCTGTCTGCTGTGAAGTTTAAAAGCTGACCATGAGGCTGAAACAGAAACAGAAGATTGCAAGTGGCCTAAGTAGCCTGTAAAGATAACTGTTTACTCCATTTGCTTTAATTGTTAATTTTGTAGTCATTTACCCACCTATATTCTCCGTGTGTAGCTGAGAGATAAAACAAGGAGAAAGCAGAAAGAGCTTAACAGTACAATCAGTTCAAGTAATAACTTATGACCAGTTAAGGCAGTGAGCACTAAAAATACTACAGTGTACAACTATGTTATCCTTAGAAAGCTAGAAAAGCTTGCATAACTCTGAAATCATTGAAATCCTGGAAACACCCACTAAATTAACAGAATTACTCACACTACATTTGAAAGCAATGCATCTCCTGTCTGAGATTATTTCCTTCTGTCAATGTGTCAAAGATGTTTATTTATTGAAATCAGTATTTTAAGAAAGCCCATTAGAATGAAAATTGCTTTTGTCTCCATAGACTGAATACATCAGGTTTATCCAATGACCATTTTAAGTATCCATTGGTTAACATTCAGAGACAATTATGAGTGAAGCTCAATCTTCAAATTGTTATGACCAGACCCCAGACATAGGTCTCCAGTTTCTTACAATTCCAAATAGGCTACCTTAAACTGGTAATGTCTTACATGAAGAGGAATAAACTGGCTCACTTTCCTTATTCACTCACCCCAATAAGATTTAATTAGACAATAGACAATAGACAATAGGTACAGGAGTAGGCCATTCTGCCCTTCGAGCCTGCACCACCATTCAATATGATCATGGCTGATCATTCCTAATCAGTATCCTGTTCCTGCCTTATCTCCATAACCCTTGATTCCACTATCCTTGAGAGCTCTATCCAACTCTTTCTTAAATGAATCCAGAGACTGGGCCTCCACTGTCCTCTGGGGCAGAGCATTCCACACAGCCACCACTCTCTGGGTGAAGAAGTTTCTCCTCATCTCTGTCCTAAATAGTCTACCCCATATTTTTAAGCTGTGTCCTCTGGTTCGGCACTCACCCAACAGCAGGAACATGTTTCCTGTCTCAGAGTGTCCAATCCTTTAATAATTACAAAGGATCCCTTCCTTTTAATATCCTAGCAACATTGCAGAGATTTGTTTAACTTCAGTCACATTCTAAGGAATGCATTCACAAAGATTTGGAGCTACAATCAGAGCTTGGTCTGCAATGCACTCTGACTAACTCCCGTTCATCTGTCCTGATAAATCCAACTATGGTGCCCATAGCCTCCAACAGTTGGGCCAGATATGCCCTACTTATTGCCAGTTAAAAACACATTTGTTTCTTCACCTCGATTTTAATGTCAGCATCACTTTTACTGTATGAGGAGGACTGAGGAGCTAGTGGCTTGGGGTGGCTTGATGGTGGGAATGGGGGAACAGGTAATGGGGTTTGGCAGCAAGACAGGTGGCAGAGCATGGCCTCAGACAGATTCTTCTTGTTGACATGGCATCAGAGTTAACTGAGAATGTATATCCTGAGTCATGATGAGCAGGTGCCGGTGTTGGACTGGGGTGGACAAAGTTAAAAATCACACAACACCAGGTTATAGTCCAACAGGTTTATTTGGAAGTACAAGATTTCGGAGCACTACTCCTTCATCAGGTAGCTAGTGGAAATTTTAGCAAAAGATTATAGTGTCATACATGGATGCGATATATTGAACAAACCTAGATTGCTGTTAAATCTTTCATCTTTTAGAATGGTTTGTCAGTTTTGATTCATTAATATGTAAATCCTAGAACTTTTGTCAAGTCACATTCCTGAGATAACTTAATGTTTTATAAAACAAGGTGAACTTTCAGCTCAGACAATGTATTAAACCTGTGAGGTTAGAGTCTATCTGTATTCCAATCTTGAGTCAGACTGGTTCTATTTCCAAAGTAGGAATTTATAATATGTCACATATATTTTAAAAAATTATTACCTTACATGTGTGTGCTTATATGTGAGGTGTGTGTAAGAGAGAGAGAGAATATGAGTGTGTACCTTAAGTTATCTCAGGAATGTGACTTGAAAGAAGTTCTGGGATTTACATATTAATGAATCAAAACTTGCAACCCATTCTAAAAGATAAAAGACTTAACAGCAATTGAGGTTTGTTAAATATATTGCATCAGTGCATGACACTGTGATCTTTTGCTATAAGTTCTGTGTCCTATGATCCTGCTCCACTAGCTACCTGACAAAGGAGCAGCGCTCCAAATGCTTGTACTTCCAAATAAACCTGTTGGACTATAACCTGGTGTTGTGTGATTTTTTTACTTTTATCCTGAGTTTGTGAGTGAAATAGGCTGACATAGACACACCACAACAGGGTGGAATACTTAAGAATTCTTCCCCTCATCCTCCTGCAACACTTTCCCAAATAAACCACCTACACACAAGGCTAGGAGTAGAAGAAAACCTAATCTGAAAGGCACTCTGCTTCTGACCCTCAATTTTGCATATATTTGCTGAGTATGCGTGATCATAAATGAACACAAAATTGCTATTAATTAAACATAGCTCTTTAGCTCAGCATTGACAGTCATACAGCATGGAACAGACCCTTCGGTCCAACTCGTCCATGCCAACTCGTCCATCCCAATCTGATCTAGTTCCATTTGCCAGCTCTTGGCCCATATCCCTCCAAACCCTTTCTATTCTTATACCCATCCAAATGGCTTTTAAATGTTGTAATTGTTGTAATCTCCATCACTTCCTCTGGCAGCTCATTCCATACACACATCACCTTCTGCATGAAGAAGTTAACCCTCAGGACCTTTTTAAATCTTCCCCTGTTACCTTAATCTTATGCCCTCTAATTTTGGACTCACTCACCCGTGGAAAAGAACCTTGGCTGTTCACCCGATTCATGCCCTTCTGTTTTTATACACCTCTATAAGGTCACCCCTCAGCTTCTAACACTCCAGGGAAGAGAGCCCCAGCCTATTCAACCTCTCCATATAGCTAAACCTACCAATCTTTGCAACATCTTTGTAAATATTTTCTGCACCCTTAACAATAAAGTGGCCTCACCAGTGTTCTGTACGGCCATAACATGATGTCCCAACTCTATACTCAATGTCCTGACCAATGAAGGCAAGCATGCCAAACACTTTCTTCACCATTCTGTCCAACTACTACTTCACTTTCAAGGAACTATGCACCTGCATCCTTTGGTCTTATTGTTTGGCAACACCCTCCAAGGCCCTACTATTAACTGTATAAGTCCTGCTGTGAATTGCCTTTCCAAAATGTAACACTTCAAATTTATCCCAGTTAAACTCTGCCTGCCACTCCTCAACCCACTGACTCATCTGATCAAGGTCCCATTGTACTCTGAAATAATCTTCTTCACTGTTCACTGCACCACCTGTTTTGGTATCATTTGCAATTAACTAACCAGGCCTCCTGGCA
The DNA here is from genome assembly GCF_004010195.1 of Chiloscyllium plagiosum. Taxonomy (NCBI): domain Eukaryota; kingdom Metazoa; phylum Chordata; class Chondrichthyes; order Orectolobiformes; family Hemiscylliidae; genus Chiloscyllium; species Chiloscyllium plagiosum. Next base: position 54,458,651 of record NC_057715.1, read on the forward strand.
TAGTCACCATGATACTAGGATAGGCTCAACAAAGAACAGCAAGGGAATTCCTGTAAGCATCCTCAGACTCCATCAACAAACACATTGACGTGGATCCGATGTACAAACCACTGCAATGGAAATCTGGAACCCGGACTGACTGGAAACAGATGAAATAGAACCACATCAATTCAAACAGAACAGTACAGCAGTGCTTCATAGGAGGCAACACAGCACTGATGATGTCCCATAGAAAGGGGATGAAACATCTGACAACAAATCTATCAGCTCAGCAAACATACCAGCAATAAATGCCTCTCGTATTCACATCCAAACCATTTATATAAAGGGCGAAAAGCAATGGCGCAATCCTTGTGGCACCCTGCAGATCACAGGTCTCCAGTCTGAAAAGCAACCCTCTACCACCACCCTGACTCCTACCTTCAAGCCAATTCCGCATCCAAATGGCTAGCTTCCCCTGTACCCCATGCGATCTTATGCTATTAACTAGTCTAATATGCAGAAACTTGTCGAACGCTTTGCTGAAGTCTATAAAGACAATGTCTACTGCTTTTCCTTCATCAATCTTCTTTGTCACCTCTACAGAATACTCAAGTCAGTGAGTCACAATATCCCTCTCACAAAGCCATATTCACTATTCCTAATCAGTCCTTGCCTTTCCAAATATGTGTAAATTCTGTCCCTCAGAATCCCCTCCAACAACTTGCCGACCAATGATATAAGGTCAATAGTTCGCTGGCTTTTCCTTGAAGCCTTTCTCAAACAATGGCACTACATTGGTCAACCTCCAGTCCTTTGGCACCTCACTCATGGCTTCTACCTCCCCTTGCCTTGTGAACAAGATTTAAAGTCTAGTCTGTCTTTCTCTAGAATTGTTTCTTCAGGGAAAGGTGTAAAAGAAAAGCTACCAAGAAATGTAAACAACTATCTTAAGTACAAATGATGTATCTTGGGTTAACAATGAGGTAATCGATCAGCACAGGATTCCCTTTGAAGTTTAAAAATAGCAAAGCCTTGCATTAACGTTGCATCAATTTAAGTTGCATACAATATTTCTGTCCACACAGTTGGGCTTTGTTAACTGAAAAATTGTATGCTGCATTATGTCATGTATGTTTTCACCAGTCTTTTGGATGGTACTGTCCAGATAGTACATCGGGCCAGGTTCAAAGAAGCAGAGCTGGTTGCATAATGTGAATCACTAAGTTGTGTGTAATTGTCTAAGAAGGCAGTGGTTATGAAGTGTGTCATACTGAAACCTAATCTTTCTGAGGAGCTTCATAACTAGAGGAGTAAAGTACAAAAGCAAAGGAGTTTTGCTTATATGATGTAACACAGTCTGACAGCTACTTTGACTATGGTTCTCAATTCCAGCCACACAAGTGATGCGAAAGGGTGGACAGAGTGAGTGTTAGGGAGAAGACATAACCCAGAATGAGTAAAAGCACCCATGTGGATGAATTTGCTTCCTGGTGTTGGATAACTAGAATGATTCCTGGGATGGCAGGATTGACATTTGACAAAAGACTGGATTAATTAGGGCTACAGTCACTAGAGTATGGAAAATGGAGGGGAGATCCATTGAAACCAATAAAATTATAGCAGGATTTGATGGTAAATCAGGAAGGATATTCCCAATGACTGGGAAGGGAAGAGCCAAGAGTCACAGTCTGAAGAAGGGCCATTTAAGACTAAGAGGAGGAGAAATTGCTTCACCCAGAGTGTGAGCCTGTGCAATTCTCTGCCACAGAAAGCAGTTGAGACCAAAACATAGAATGTTTTCAAGAATGAGTTAGATCTAGTTCTTATGGTTAAAGGGATCTAAGGGTGTGTGGAGAAAGGAGGAACAGGGTATTGAGTTGGATGGTAAGTCATAATCATATTGAATGGTAGAGAAATCTTGAAAGGCCAAATGGCCTACTCCTGCTCCTATTTTCTCTGTTTCCATAAGGGCTGACAAGGCTATCACAGCCTTTTACGAAACTGGGCTGAAAGTTCAGTGAAGTAAGGTGGGGCATGCAATCAGCCCACATCATTTGCTGCTTCTCGTCTGTTGCCCTGGAACAGAATTTCTAAGAGATGCATTGCCCTGGTGGTTCTCCTGAGTGATGAAATTTTCCTGATTTAAATAGAAGAAGGTTGACTATTGTCCTTAAAAGAAATTCCACAAATCAATTTGAGTGTTGCTGAAACAAAGACAAATTTTATCAATACTTTTCATTTTACATTGATCAGGACAATTCACAAAAATGCCTGATTGGTCAAGGCATTATATCTATGAAGTGAAGCAATGAATGTCTGTGAGCTATTTTCTCAATTTGAAACAGACACTCTGTCTGCATGGTTGTATAACATATGTTGCTTCCAGTACATGGACATATATCACAATGAGCCCAACACTCAAGTCTAAATTGACATATTCAGAATTATCCAGTAAATGGTGTTCTGTTACAGAATGACCTCTAATGTTGGACAACATGTTGTAATTTTGCAAGCTTGGGCTGCTCTGATACCTTGCTACTTGCAAACCACTGAAGAATATACGTAGTGCATGAAGCATTATGCACTCATAAAGTAAAAATATAGCTTATCCCTTGAATTGGTGTTTTTTGTGAATGGCCCTGATGAATACAAGCCAAAATGCTTTAACAAAATGTCTGCTTTTCAGAAGTGCTCATGATCTATTCCACCAAATTGTCCTTTGGTATTTGGCACTATATCTCTTATATATAGCAATATAGGAACAGGAGTAAGCCATTCAGCCCCTTGAGAATGTTCGACTATTCAATCAGATCATGACTGATCTGTGGCTTAACTCCATATACCTGCCTTTGGTCTATATCCCTTAATTTCTTTGTTAAGCAAACATATTATCTATCTCAGATTTAAAAATTAACAACTGATCCAGCATCCACTATCACTTATGGAAGAGAATTTCATAGGGGCGCATGGTGGTCAGTGGTTAGAACTACTGTTTCACAGCACTAGGGACTTGGGTTCAATTCCAGCCTTGGATGTCTATCTGTGTGGAATTTGCACAGAGTAGGAATAGGTAGATAGTACAGGTAAATCAGTGGCCGAGGAGCTGGTACAGATGACAGGGATTGAGTTGGATATTTTGGATCATTGTGATCTCTTCTGTTGCAGAAGAGACCTGTTCAAAAGTGAAGATTTTCACCTGAACTGGAAGGGGAGGAATATCCTGGGACAGAGACCTGCTAGTTCTATTCAGAAGGCTTTTAAACTAGTGGTGGGGGGTCCAAGGTAGTATTGAGAATAGAGAGACAGATGAGGATGGTTCTGAAGCTAAAATGAGCAAGTTAATTAGAAAAAGCAGGAAAGAGCAAGTCAAAGAATGAGGTAACTCTGAAGAATTAAACTGCAGTTATTTCAATGCAAGGGGTCTTACAGGTAAGGCAGATGAAGTCAGGGCATGTATAGGAACATGGGACTGGGGCATCATAGCTTAATAGAAACATGGCTGAAGGAGGGACAGGACTGGCAACTCAATGTTCCAGGGTTGAGATGCAATTGGAAGGATAGAAAAAGAGGCAAGAGAGAAGGGGAAGTGACATTTTGATTTGGGAAAACATTATTGCTGGTCTTATGCTTTTTCTGAGGGATTGTCCAATGAAGCTGTATGAGGAGAACTCAGAAATAAGGAGGGGATGATTACCTTGATGGGATTGTCCTGTAGGCCTCTCAACAACCAGCAGGAAACTGAAGAGCAAATGTGTAGTGAGATCTCAGTTATATATAAGAATGGTAGGGTTCTAACAGTGAGGGATTTTAACTTTGCAAACATAGATCAGACTGCCATAGTTTAAAGGGCTTGGATGGTGAGGAATTTGTTAAATGTCTTCAAGAAAATTTTCTTTATCAATGTGTAGATGTACCTACTAGAGAAAGAGAAAAAAATTGATCCTCTCTTGGGAAATAAGGCAGGGCTAGTGACTGAGGTGTCAGTGGGGGAGCATTTTGGGATCATAATTCTATTAGTGTTAAAACAGCTATGGAAAAGAACAGGCCTTGCATAAAAGCTAAAATTCTTAATTAGATTAGATTAGATTACATTACAGTGTGGAAACAGGCCCTTCAGCCCAACAAGTCCACACCGACCCGCCGAAGCGCAACCCACCCATACCCCTACATTTACCCCTTACCTAACACTACGGGCAATTTAGCATGGCCAATTCACCTGACCTGCACATCTTTGGACTGTGGGAGGAAACCGGAGCACCCGGAGGAAACCCACGCAGACACAGGGAGTTTCCTGTGGAAGGCAAACTTTGGTGTGAAACAGGAGCTTTTAGATGTCGATTGGGGTAGTCTATTGGCACATAAACGGATGACAATTGGCAGTTGGGAGGCTTTCAAAAGTGAGAGACACTGAGAATTCAGATGCATTATGTTCCTATTAGAGTGAAGGGTTAGGCTGGTAAGAGTAGGGAACTTTATTTTTATTCATTTACATGATGAGGGCATCTTTGGCCAAGCCAGTATTTATTGTCCATCCCTAGCTACCCAGAGGGCAGTTAAGAGTCAACCACATTGCTGGGGGTCATTTGCAGGCCAGACTGGGTAAGAATGGCAGTTTCATTCCCTCAAGGACATTAGTGAACCAGATGGTTTGTCCAACAATCAACACTGGCTTCACAGTCATCATTAGACTCTTATTTCTGGATTTTACTGAGTTCAAATTACACTATAACTCTATGACTCTATCTGCCATGGCAGGATTTGAACATTACCTGGATCTCTGGATTAACAGTCTAGCCATAATACCACTAGGCCATTGGATGAATAAAGATTGATGCTCTGGTCAGAAATAAAAAGCAGGCATATGTTCGGTATAGAGAACTGGGATCAAGTGAATCTCTTGAAGAGTATAGGGGTGTTCTCAAGAGAGAAATTCTCAAGAGGGAAATCAGGAGGACTAAAAGGGGGTATGAGATAGCCTTGGCAGATAACATTAACCATAATTCAAAAGAGATTCTACAGGTATCCTAAGAACAAAACTGCAACAAGGGAGAGAATAGGGTTCCTTAAAGATCAAATAGGTTGTCTATTTGTGAAACCACAGGAAGTGGGAGAGATATTAAACCAATTTTTGGCGTCGGTTTTTAGTGTGGAGAAATCCATGGAGGCTAGGGAATTTGAGAAAATAAGTAGTGATGTCTTGAAAACAGTCCACATTACAGAAGAGAAGATCCTCAAAAACAAAGGTAGATAAATCTCTCAGACCTAATCAAGTGCATTCCAGAACATTGTGGGAAGTTATGGAAGAAATTGTGGAGCTCCTAGCAGAGATAACCATAGCCACGGGTGAAGTGCCAGAGAATTGGAGAGTGACTAACATGCTTTTATTTAAGAAAGGCTTCAAGGAGAAGCTTTGGAACTATAGACAGGTGAGTCTGACATCAGTGGTAGGTAAGTTGTTGGAGGGGATTCTGAGAGGTAGAATTTACATGCATTTGGAGGGGTAATGACTGATTAGGGATAGTCAGCATGGCCTTGTTAATGGGAAATAGTTTCTCACAAACTTTGAGGATGTAACCAAAAAGATTGAAGGCAGAAAGGTAGATGTTGTCTACACGGACTTTAGTAATGCCTTTGACAAGATTCTGCATGGTAGACTAATTAGTGGGGTTAGACTACATGGGATTCAGGGAGAGCTTGCCAACTGGATGCAAAATTGGGTTGACAGTAGGTGACAGAGGGTAGTGGTGGAGAGTTGTTTTTTCAGACTGAAGGCCTGTGACCAGCACTGTTGTGTTGGGATTGGTGCTGGGTCCACTGTTGTTTGTCATTTATATAAATGATTTGAAGCATGGTTAGTAAGTTTATAGATGACACCAAGATTGGTGGTTTAGTAGATGGTAAATAAATTTATCTAAGATTACAAAGGGATCTTGATCAATTGGGCCAGTGTGCTGAGGAGTGGCAGACAGAGTTTAATTTGGATAAATGTGAGGTATTGCATTTTGGTAAAATGAACTAGGGCAGGACTCATACAGTTTATGGTATGCCCCTTGGTAGTCTTGTCGAACAGATAGACCATGGGATTCAGGTACATAATTCTTTAAAAATTGTGTAACAGATAATCTCATTGGTTAAGAAGGTATCTTTCATTGCTCAGATCATTGAGTGTGGGAGTTGGGCATCATGTTAAGGTTGTATAAGTTGTTAGTGAGGACTCTTGTAGAGCTGAAAATGTGTTGCTGGAAAAGCGCAGCAGGTCAGGCAGCATCCAAGGAGCAGGAGAATCGACGTTTCGGGCATGAGCCCTTCTTCAGGACTCCTGTAGAGTACTGCGTACAGTTCTGGTCATCCAGCTATAGAAAGGATATTATTAGATTGGAGAGGGTTCAGAAAAGATTTGCTGGAATATTGCTGGGACTGGAGAGTTTGAGTAATAAAGAGAGGCTGGATTTCTGTGACTTTTTTCAATGGAGGGTAGGGGATTGAGGGATGACCCTTTAGTGGTTTATATACTCATGAGAAGGGCAGATAAGATGAATAGTAAAGATCTTTTCCCTCAGATGGGGAATTTCAAAATTATTTGGCATATTTTAAGGTGAGAGGAGAAATATTTAAAAGGGACCCACGGGACAACGTTTCACACAGACATTGGTCTATTTGGATAAACTGCCTGAGGAAGTGATAGGTGCAGGTATAGTTACAATATTTTAAAAGAATTTTGGAAAGTACATGAATAGGTAAGGTTTAAAATGATATAGGCCAAATGCAGGCAAGTGGGATTAGTTTAGTTTGTGAAAGTTGGTCAGCATAGATGAGTTAGACTAAAGGATTTGTTTCCGTGCTGTATCACTCTATGACTATTCTCCTCATGTCTGTGTTGGCTTACGCAGGGTACTCAAGATACCTTTCACAGTTTGAAGTTGAGCAGGTTGGGTGGATTAGCCATGGTAATTGTGGATTTGGGAGATGGAATGGGATCTGGGTCTGACTGGGATCCTCTTCGGCGGTTTGATGCAGATTTGATTAGCCAAATGGCCTTTTCCACAATGTGAGGATACACATTGATCCAAATGTCTTACCAGCTTTTGTGTGTAGAAGTGCTTCCTAATATTCTTCCTGAAAGGCCTGGCCCTAATTCTTGGTCTATGCCCCCTAGTTGTAGAATTCCCAAACAGTGAAAATACTGTATCTTTATCTACCCTGCCTTTTCCTGTTAATATCTTGAAGACTTCGATCAGGTCACACCTAAGTCTCTAAATTCTATAAAGAACAGGCCTAATTTGTTTAATATCTCCTCATAACTTTACCTCATTTTTATAAACCTGCATTGTACTCCCTGTAAAGCCAATGTATCCTTGCTACGGTGTGGTGCCCAGACCTTCACGCATGATTCCATGTCAAGTCTATCCAGGGTTCTGTGGAACTGCAGCATAATTTCTGCATCCTTCTACTCCAGTTCACTAGATATAAAAGCCAACGTTCCATTAGTTTACTTGATTATTTTCTGCACCTGTTTGTGATATTTTAAAGATCTGTGCCTGAACCCTTAAGTCTCTTTGGACATCCACTGTATTTAACCTTATAACACCTACAAACTACCCTGATCCATGCTTTCTTCTATCCAAAATGGATAACCTCACACTTGCTTAAATTGAACTCCATCTGCCATGACATTGGCCATTCAACTTAATCTACGAATATCCCTTTACAATTTTATGCTATCATCTACAGTGTCTGCAATGATGCCTTACACTATATCAGAACATCTGGATAATTGACTTTCTGTGCTATTATTGAAGTCCTTAATAATTAATGTGAAAAATTGAGGGCTATAACACACATCCTTGTGGGACACCACTGATCATATTTATCACAATATCTCTACATTTTTTTGCCTGCTACTCAATAAATTTCCCAGGCATGTCAATAATTTGCCCTCAATTCTGTTAACCAGCTTCGCTAATAGTCTGTTATGTGGGACTTTATCAAATGCCTTCTGGAATTCCAGATAAACAGCATCCGCAGACATTCCCCTGTCCACTACCTTACGGACCTCTTCAAAAAAATCTTATGTCAGGCATGGCCTACCTGTCATGTTTCCATGCTGGCTGTCCCTGATAAACTGAAAATTTTCAAAGTGTTCAGTTACCTCCATTTTTTATTATAGACTCCAATAACTTTCACAAAATGCATGTTAGGTTTGTAATTCCCTGGTTTTCCTCTTTTGCCCTTCTTAAAAATCAGAGAGACATGCAATTTTACAATCCAGATAGATGACTCCTGTATCTTGGGAATTCTAAAAAATTTTAGAGCTTCCACAATGTGCTGTCCTTCTTCATTTAACACCATTGGATGGAAACCGTCAGGTCCCAAGGATTTGTTACTCTCTAGTTTCCTCACTGTCGATGTTTTATTTATGTTAGCTTTATTCAGTCCCTAATCCTGATGCATTGTTAGTTTCCTCGCATTTCTGGAAAGTTATCTTCCTTTTCTACTGTAAATACTGAGGTAAAATAATTGTTCAACGTTTCTGCCATTTCCCATCGTCATAGATATTATTCTCACCTTCAGGTTTTAATGACCAGCTTTACTCCACATAGACCACTTTCCATTATGTAACGCTAAAAGTTCTCCTTAATGATTTTGATGTCCCTGGCAAGTTTCCTTTCATAATCCCCTTTTAGTAGCTCTTCTAGGCTGCTTTGGGATTTTGTATATTTCCCATTCAGCAGGATCTGCTCCTTTCATTTTGCATCTTTGTAAGCCTTTTAGTTTTATGCTGTCCCTTATTCTTTTAGTTGCACATGGCTTTTTTTTCTGTGAAGTAGAACTTTTCCATGTCAGGGTATAAACTAGTTTTGTATCATGCTAAATGTTTCTATAAACATCCTCCCATCTTTTTCCCAGAGCGAACGTCTAAAACTAGGTATCATGCATTTAAGGTGAGAGGGGAAAAGTTCAAAGGAGATGTGAAGGGCATGTTTTTACATAGAGAGTCATAGGAGTGTGGAACGCACTGCCTGGGGTGGTGGTAGGGGCAGATATGATAGGGACGTTAAAGAGACTTTTAGATAAGCGCATGAATATACAAGGAATGGAGGGATATGAACCAAGGGCAGGCAAAAGAGATTACATTAATTTGGTGTCATGTTCGGCACAACATTGTGTCCCGAAGGGCCATTCCTGTGCTTTACTGTTTCATATTCTATGTAATGTTCTGAAGATGTTTTGCCCATCAGCAGATTTTAGCCTTACCTAAATCTAAAACTCTAGTAGCTGACTCATGCTTTTTCATTACAAATGCTACATTGAACTTGACAATGTTATAATCACTTTGATTAGTTTGATACGTGCAAAGGAAAAGTTAATATTAAAGGATTATATAGGAAAATTATATAGGATCAGCATAGAAAAAAAAAACAGGCTTTGAATGCTTAAGATCAAAATTATGATATCAGGAACTGTTGCATTTTGACAAGTCAGTTCATGAGCAGTCCTGTGTCAGTTATATTTCAATGAAAAAAACAATCTCAATCGATGATTTAATAGATCAGAGAGGACAGTTAAAATAAAAGCATTATCTGTAACATTGGATCTCAATAATTGGCTTCAGCTGAAGAGCTACAAGTGATTGCGTGGTGTTTTCTTTACCCCTTATCAAATCAGATAGAAATATACTTTTTAGAGAATGGCCCAACTATGAACAATTGACCTTGTCTGTTTTCGTTTATGCAGCTCTGAATGAAGCTTTTAGAATTGGATCATATTTTGACATTGTTAATAACTTACGTTTATTATTTGAAGAAAACATATAATTAACAATAGAAATAGAGGCATAATGTTATCTAAAGTTTATCATCTTCAAAATAAATCTAGGAATCCATTTTTTTTATGAAGTTAGCAATAATTTTCTATTTAATCAATTAAAGCACAAAGTGGACATTCCCTTTAATAGAATAATATTGGTACCCTTTATTCCATTAGAAAGGAGAATTTTTAAGATATTGAAAATGTCAAGCTTCACATTCATCTAATTTATTTATGGAAATTAGATTAATTTGCACAGTTATTAAAATATATATCATGGGTATCATTCAATTTCATAAAATTGCAACATTTTGAATTCTGCAACAACATTACTCCGATTCATTTAATTTAAATATTAAAATTGTATCAAATTGCATTCCATTAATATGCACTTTTGCTTACATTACCAAATGCAAACTCCAAACGTTGCCTTACAGGCGTAGATCATGTTCTAGAAAATTTAGTTTGTTTAAGCAATCTATATATAATTATCAATGTAACAATGTCATCTGTCTTAGAATAAATTAGTAGTTTTTAATGAGATGTTGAAGGAAATGTTTAGGCTATAACAATGAAAATAAAGAAGAAAATAGAAACAGGTATATTCCAGTCAGACAGTTGAGCCTGTTCCACAATTAATTCAATCAAAACAGACCTGTACCTCAATCCCATTTCACCACCTGAACTCCATACATTTTGATGTGTTTGCCTAACAAAAATCTGTTGATCTAAGTATTAAAAATTTCAATTCATCCAGCCATTTGAAGAGCAATTTTAGATTTCCAAGTCACTTGAAAAATTGCATAGTGATTTTGCTCTAAAAGAATTTAGATTCAATTTTAAGATAATTTCCACTGTTCAGTGGAAATTGTTTCTTTGAAACTTCTCTGCAGTAAATGCACTAATTCTAAATGGGGTGGGAGGGGGGAGCGTGTTGGTGGCAAAGAGAGAAGACAAACAACTAACTGCCATTTTAGCCTGATATCAGTTGTGGAGAAAATGCTGGAATCAATTACTAAAGAAGAGCTACTTAGAAAATCAGAAAGTGATTGGGAGTGAAAGCATTGCTTTTCAAAATGTGAATTGTGTCTGCCACATCAGTTTGAAGACTTTTTTGAAGGGCTAATAAGCAGAAAAGCAAAAGGAAAACAAGTGAATGCAGTATTTTCATATTTTCAAAAGGTATTTAATAATGTGCCACAAAATAAGGGGATTTGTAACAATGCTAAAATGTTAGAATTGATATAGAATTGATTGAAGGACAGAAAGAAATGGACTATAGTTGTCATTTTTTTTGATTTAGCAGACTGTTACTAGTAGTGTGCCATAAAGGTCATTACTGGGGTGACTCCAATTCAGTTTATATCAACAACCTAGCTGAAGGGACTAAACATAACATATACACATTTTAGAAATTAGCAAACATGCAAATTCCAAAATTAGATTAGGAATTAAGTTGTGTAGAGAATTTGAGAGTCGGTAAAATGATATTGACAGTGTGTAAGTGAGCAAGAAAGTAGCAGATGGAGTACAATAGGGAAAATGGGAAGTAATTCATCTGAAAAGAAAAAATAGTAAAACAAAAAGTAATTTAAATAGTGAGAAACTATTACACATTACTATTTAAAGGAATGTAGGTGACTGTACATGGAACACAAGTAGTTCACGTGCTTATATAGTTAGCAAACTAGAAGGAAAATGGTATGAGGCATATAAAATCATTAGGCACATAGATAAGGTGAATAGCAAAGGTCTTTTCCTTAGGGTGGAGATATTCAGAACTAGAGGGCATCATTTTAAGGTGAGAGGAGAAAGATTTAAAAGGAACCCAAGGGGTAACTTTTTTCCACATAGAGGGTGGTTCATATATAGAATGAACTGCCAGAGGAAATAGTAGGGCAGGTACAGTTACAAGATTTAATAGACATTTTGACAGGTACATGATTAGGAGAGGTGTAGAGGGATATGGAGCACATGCAGGCAAATACGACTAGTTTAGTTTAGGAAAATTGTTCGGCATGGACGAATTGGACTGATGTCTCTTTCTATGCTGTATGGCTCTGACTCTTTGAAATATCCCAATGAGCAAAGTGACCTGAAAGGACGATAGATGTCAGAGCTGTTTCTAAGACAAAAGTGTTGAATGACTAAAGTGGCACGAAAATTAGTCTAAGAGGTATGCCGAGGGTAGTGATTTATCAATACTGACCTGTGGAGAGAGATGAGGATGATGGTGGACATAGAAATGCAGGATTTTGTTCTGAAGAGGCAGTTGCATGATGACCAGGCCATACATTCAGTGAGCTGCAGATACCAGACACCTCCTATGTTTTACTTGTCAGAATTTGGGCTGTTCAGTTTCCTGGAAGAGATGAATTGGCAATATCATCACTAAGTCCCCCACTATCAACATCCTGGAGGTTACCATTGACTAGAAGCTTGACTGGTCTCACCACATAAATACAATGACTAGAAGAGCAGGTCAGAAGCTAGGAATTCTTCACGAGTAATTCACCTCCTGACTCCTGTCCATCATCAGCAAGGCACAAGTCAGCAAAATGATGAAATACTCCCCACTGGCCTGGATGGGTGCAGTTCCAACAACACTCAAGAGGTTTGACACCATCTAGAACAAAGTAGCCTACTTCACTGGCATTACATCCACTTCCTCACCACTGACGCTCAGTAGCAGTAGTTTGTATTATTGATAAGATGCTCTGTAGAAATGCACCAAAGATCCACAGACAGCATCTTCCAAACTCATAACCTTTCATCCAGAAGAACGAGGGCAGCAGACATATAGGAATACCACCATCTTCAAGTTCTCTTTGTCCTGATTTTGAAATATATCACTATTCCTTCACTGTCACTAGGCCAAAATTCTGGAATTCACTCCCTAAGGGTCAGTCTACAACATGTGCACTGCAATTGTTCAAGAAGGGAGCTCAACACCACCTTCTCAAGGGCAAATAGGGACGGGCAATAAATGCTGGCCAGCCAGAGATGCCACATCCCACAAATGATTTTTTTTAAAAAGCATAAAAATGATGCCAGCTGAATGAATGATGAGATGCAAATTGATGGAATGAAGGCAGTCTTCAGTCATTGTTGATATTCTGAAGTTCCCTTATAAGACTTGAGGAGAAAATCATGAAAATATTTCTCTATCATGGTTCTGACTTTTTCATTCACTTTGCCCTTCTTACCATTGTTCCTGCCATGCCAGAGAGGAAAAAATTCAACCACAGAACTGCATTCTGTACTTCAGCAAATTTTATATTCATGTAGTTCTTTAATGTTTCTGCAGATAAGTTTGAGAACAAATCTATTATTGACATCTCACCATGAACCTTCTGAAAGTCCAATTTACATCAACCACCATCAATGCTCTTAATTATTTCCTCAAATAACTTGATCAAGTTAGACAAACATGTCTTTCAAACATCTGTTTAGATCAGAGAGGTGCTGGAAGAGCACAGCAGGTCAAGCAGCATCAGAGGAGCAGGAAAATCGACGTTTCGGGCAAAAGCCCTTAATCAGGAATGGAGGCAAGGAGCGTCCAGGGTGGAGAGATAAGTCGGGGGTGGTGGGTGCATGGAGGGCTGGGGAGAAGGTAGCAAAGAGTACAACAGGTGAACGGGGGTGGGGATGGAGGTGATAGGTCAGAGGGGAGAGTGGAGCGGATAGGTGGGAAGGGAGATTGGCAAGTAGGGCAGGTCATGGGGACAGTGCTGAGCTGGAAGGTTGGAGCTGGACTAAGGTGGGGGGAGGGGAAATGAGCAAACTGATGATGTCCACATTGATGCCCTGGGGTTGAAGTGCCGAAGCGTTCTTCCTCCAGGCGTCGGGTGGTGAGGGAGCAGCGGTAGAGGAGGCCCAGGACCTGCATGTCTTTGGCAGAGTGGGAGGGGGAGTTGAAATGTTGGGCCACAGGGCAGTGGGGTTGATTGGTGCGGGTGTCCCGGAGATGTTCCCTAAAGCGCTCTGCTAGGAGGCGGATACAATAAGTAACATTGGTGGGTGTGCAGGTGAAACGTTAATGGATTTGGAAGGCTCCTTTGGGGCCTTAAATGGAGGTGAGGGGGAGGTGTGGGCGCAGGTTTTATAATTCCTGCAGTGGCAGGGGAGGGTGGCAGGATGGGAGAGTGGGTTGTTGGGGGGCGTGGACCTGACCAGGTAGCCACGGAGGGAAAGCAGAAAGGGGTGGGGAAGAAAATATATCTCTGGTGGTGGGGTCTGTTTGGAGGTGGCGGAAATGTCATCAGATGATATGGTTTATGTGAAGGTTGGTAGGTTGGAAAGTGAGGACCTGGGGGGATTCTGTCCTTGTTACGGTTGGAGGAGTGGAATTTGAGGGCAGAAGTGTGGGATGTGCATGAAATGTGTTGGAGGGCATCTTCAAACAAGTGGGAAGAGAAATTGCGATCTCTAAAGAAGGAGGCCATTTGGTTGTTCTGTGGTGGAACTGGTCCTCCTGGGAGCAGATACGGCAGAGGAATTGGGAACTCGGGATGTCATTTTTGCAGGAGGTAGGGTGGGAAGAAGTGTAATCCAGGTAGCTGTGGGAGTCGGTGGGCTTGTAAAAAATGTCAGTGGCAAATCAGTCATCATTAACGGAGATGGAGAGGTCCAGGAAGGGGAGGGAGTGTCAGAGATGGTCCAGGTGAATTTAAGATCGGGGTGGAATGTGTTGGTGAAATTGATGAACGGCTCGACCTCCTCGCAGGAACACGAGGTGGCGCTGATGCAGTCATCAGTGTAGCGGAGGAAGAGGCGAGGAGTGATGTCGGTGTAACTATGGAAGATGGACTGTCCTATGTAGCTGGCAAAGAGACAGGCATAGCTGGGGCCCATACGGGTGTCCATGGCTACCCCTTTGGTCTGGAGGAAGTGGGAGGATTTGAAGGAGAAATTGTTAAGGGTGAGGACCAGTTCAGCCAAACAAATGAGGGTGTCAGTGGAAGGGTACTGTTGGGGACATCGGGAGAGGAAGAAATAGAGGGCTTGGAGGCCCTGGTCATGGCGGATGGAGGTGTAGAGGGATTGGATGTCAAACATCTGTGGCAACTTTGAATTACTATCCCATTTTTTTTAAAATGCTGATTAAATGTTACCCATATTATTATCTCTAAAAATTTTCACATTACTGACGTTAGACTAACTAGCCTACCTATAAGTTTTTCCTTCTTCCCTTTTTCTGAAAGAGTGTAAAATTATTTCTAGTCATTCACTCATTCTGTATGCAATGACAAATTGGTTCAGTACTTTGGACCCAGGAAATATCTTAAGCTAAGGTGCCAAAGATCCAAATAAAGGAGAACATAAACACTCACCACTCGCTGTCTTTGAGTCCAATAATCCTAAACCCAACCTGGAATTAGAGATTTTGATCCTGGACCAGAGCCCCCAGTTTGTTGTGAATCAAGTTAAATCTTCACACCCACACCCCTGTAACCACCATCACAAAAGTATTGTAAGGAGATAACCTAGACCTAACTTTTATATTTATTTAAAGGCAAGTGTAAGGTGATGTGTTTGAGATGATTCAATTGGTCAACTATTTTAATCAAAAGACACTTTATTCTTACAACACAGTTAAAATACAAAAAAAGGCATAACTATAACTCTTGAAAAATTTAACAAGATTATGTTTTATTTAACTATTAATCATCAACTCTTCTAATATAGGCAACATTCCATAAACATACTCTTTGGTAAAAATGCAACTCAGCAAAACAATTATGCTGTCATTCTCCAGTCCAGAAAAAAAAAATGATATGCTCCATTTGATTTTGAAGAGTAAACCTTGCAGTCTAAAACTTCATTGTGGCAGCTGGGACCTCAAGCTTTTAGCCCAGCAGTCAATAGAAACCTTTTCACTAATTGGATGTCAGACTAAACGCTTTGGGGCTGGGTGAGCCCTGACCCTATCCACTCGTTATTCTTATTGTTTAAAAATAACACCCAGGGAGAACTCAAAAGCTGTTTACCAACTGCCTATCCAGAGGAGGCATTTTAGAGACAAAAAAATTGCAGATGCTGGAATCCAAAATAGACAGGCAGGAGGCTGGAAGAACACAGCAGGCCAGCGAGCATCAGAAGGTGGAGAAGTCGATGTTTCGAGTGTAACTCTTCTTCAGGACTGAAGCGTTCCACCAGAAATGTCGACTTCTCCACCTCCTGATGCTGCCTGGCCTGCTGTGTTCTAACTGAGACATTTTGGCACCATTGTCACACCACCCCAAGAGAACAGCACAGAATACATCTCTCTTAAAGGCACAGTACCATCACACATCAAAGTTATAGAGAAAAAGAGCCAACCCACAGAAATATCACAGTGACTTAGACTATTTCAAAATAAACACGTAGAGCAAGGATCATAGGTTAATTTATTGTCACAACAAAAACTCGCATTCCCACCTGATCATTGAGTTTCTAATTTAATGCAATCAGCATAGTAATAAGTTGTCGCAAAGTTACTTTTTAAATCACTGAAGAATCTGACAACATAATAATCCATGCAATTACTACATTAAAAAGGGATTAAAAAAGATTATCTGAAATTAAAACCAAAAGTGAAATACACCATCAGGTCAGTCAGCATCTAAAGGTGAAAGATTGTGTAATGATCCAAGTGAGACCCTTTATTACTCTCACATCCAAGCTTATTTTTCAGATCAACTGTGTATTTACACTAATTTCATTCATTGAAGTTGACTGTTGCAAGTTATTTAATTTGTTTGTGATTTTACAAACATAGTGTTAAACTTACACCATTATTTCTAAAGATAAGGTGATAGTAAGAAATTGCATAGAGTTGCGTTTCTTAAAAAAAAAGCCTTCGCACTGTCTATTATCTGAGTGTTGCTATCTGAAGTCAAACAAAGGGGAGAAAGTTTGTTGCAAGAGCCTGCACAGAATCCACTTCAAGCTGAAAGAAGTGGCACTGAGAATGTCTTAATGATTCCTGTAGATTACACATCTGATATTTGGTGGGAAATCTGCCAGGTTGAATCATGAATAAGATGGCAGGTGGCAAACAAAGTATGATGGCAGATTAATCAGTGAGGCATTCTGTTTTGCCAATGATTCCTGATTGATGTGGAAACCATAATGTACGTGGCAAGTTTGGATTGCATGTCAAACAGCCATGATATTGACATTGGCTGATCTTGTTACCTAAGTTGTGTAGCTGAAATAAGTTATCCTCTTACAGAAATGATATTATCAGGAAGCTTCAACTCTGAGAGAAATGCAGTCAGGTAGTGGAAGTGTTTCAGCTACTCCCAGAAGTGCTGTACTTAAACCAACCTAAAGATGTTTCTGATGTGGTTCTGCAAACAATAGGAGATATAGGGAGAAACTGGTATTTCTATTATTTTCAAACTGATGCAGGAAGCCTAGTGATGGGAGATAAGGAAATAGCAGGAGAACTTAACAAGTACTTTGCGTCAGTTTTCACAGTGGAAGACATGAGTAATATCCCAAAAATTAAAGGGTGTCACGGGGCTGAGTTGAGTATGGTTGCCATTACGAAAGAGATAGTGCTAGAAAAGTTAAAAAGTCTTAAAATTGATAAATCTCCTGGCCCCGATGGGATACACCCTAGAGTTCTGAGAGAGGAGGCTGAGGAAATAGCAGAGGCATTGGTTGAGATCTGTCAAGAGTCA
>NC_057715.1:54477029-54479269 GCF_004010195.1 Chiloscyllium plagiosum
ACTAGGACCCGTGGATACAGCCTTAGAATTAGAGGGGGTCATTTCAGAACAGAAATGTGGAGACATTTCTTCAGCCAGAGAGTGGTGGGCCTGTGGAATTGATTGCCACGGAGTGCAGTGGAAGCCGGGACGCTAAATGTCTTCAAGGCCGAGATTGATAGATTCTTGTTGTCTCGAGGAATTAAGGGCTACGGGGAGAACGCTGGTAAGTGGAGCTGAAATGCGCATCAGCCATGATTGAATGGCGGAGTGGACTCGATGGGCCGAATGGCCTTACTTCCACTCCTATGTCTTATGGTCTTATGGTCTTACATGTGTAAGATGAGCAGCTCAACCTACTTGTAGAAATCAATACTACTCTCAATCATCTTCTGGTCTATGTGTAACTTCCTCAACGATCAAACAGGGATACAGTGGAAAGTTATAGTTGACAAATACGCATAGTACATTTACATTCATGCAGCTATTGTCAGTCATTTTTGTGTTGTAGAATTAACATTGCGGTATAGACAAATTTCAAATCACCCTCAGCATTTAGCAGTGAAACATCAACATATTGAAGGGATATTGTGAACATCACCTTTATGATTGAAAGAGGTAACTTTTTGACTCCTTTTCACTACTGTCTAGTTAAAAAAACAGTTAGGTTCAATACTATGGGAGTCATGCGCTCAAGCCTCTTTGTGGAGGAAAGCAATTACCATTACGACAAAGGCTTGCATTGCAGACAAACAACTGATTGTGGCCTATTCAAACCATTAAGTGGGAAGTCACTTAACACAATATCTCGAAGGATGGGTGTAACTTGGAATTTGATTGTAAAAGTTTTTTTTCCCCCCTGTGTCGTCATCATTGTAACACATTATAACGTAATGGTTAGCATTCAAGACTCAACAAGAGCTAACTGTATATTTATTATCTGGCTGATGTTGACTTTTGTGAAGATTCCAGAAGGTTGTTGCTAAGACCTAAAGAGCTGCAAAAGAGAGAGGAGGACATGGAGCCTGTCACCTGCACCTAAAAGAGTGAGAGAGATGGATTCTTGGCAGAAGAAAGGGTGGGGACAGCAGCTTCAGAAAAAGAGCAAGAGAGAGAACAGGGACAGCAGCTTCATAAAGCGTGGGAGAGAGAGTAGAGTCACCAAAACAACATTGGGTGAGACAGCAGAGATTGCAGATTCATGAGGAGAGAGTGGATGAAAATTGATGCCAGAGAGCCCCTTCATACTGCTTCTCCATGTCAGAGCCAAACTGAGAGATCATAGGAAATCAGGTAGATAATTAGTAGGTATTTCATCTATGTCTCCTTTGATTGTCAAATCAAGAGGTATTATTGGTGCTGAAGAGCACAGTTGAGAAACTCACTTTTAAATAGTTAATATTAATTAAATACAGTAGAAATGGCAGGTGATGTGTTGCAGTTATAGTATGTGGGAGCTGGTGAATGTCATTATGATCCATGGTGAGCACATCTACAGTAAGTGTTGGCTGTTCAAGTCACTTTGACTCAGAATTGATGAATTGGAGTCAGAGTTGCAGATGAGGGAAGGGTAGAGTTACCCGACCATTGATAGGATGCAGTCACACCCCTTAGATTATTTACATAGAATGTCAGGGACAAAGGTTATTATTGTAAGTGAGGCATAGATATCAGCAATAAAATAGTTAGGGGAATAGTTATTAATCTCTGCAGCAAAGACTAAGAACCCTGAAGGCTATAATATCTACCTGGTGCCAAGATTCCTTTCTGGGCAGGAGAGGAACTTCGAGTGGCTGGGGAAAGTTTCAGTTATGGAATCACTGAATTCATACAGTGCAGAAAGAAGCTATTCAGTCCATTGAGTCTGCGCTGACCCTCCGAAGAGCATCACATCCAGAGTGCGGCACCCATCTGATCCCCATAACTCCACATTTACAATGGCTAATTCACCTAACCTGTACACCCCTGAATGTTACAGGGAAATTTAGCATGGCCAATCCACCTAAAATAAGTGGACCTCTCCATCTCCATTAATGACGACTGACTTGACACTGACATTTTTTGCAAACCCACCGACTCCCACAGCTACCTGGATTACACCTCTTCCCACCCTACCTCTTGCAAAAATGCCATCACATATTCCCAATTCCTCCGCCTCCGCTGTTTCTGCTCCCAGGAGGACCAGTTCCACCACAGAACACACCAGATGGCCTCCTTCTTTAGAGACCGCAATTTCCCTTCCCATGTGGTTAAAGATGCCC
>NC_057715.1:54479582-54531784 GCF_004010195.1 Chiloscyllium plagiosum
CACCTCCGCTCCCTCACCACCAGACGCCTGGGGGAAGAACGCCTCATCTTCCGCCTCGGGACACTTCAACCCCAGGGCATCAATGTGGACTTCAACAGTTTCCTCATTTCCCCTTCCCCCACCTCACCCTAGTTCTAAACTTCCAGCTCAGCACTGTCCCCATGACTTGTCCGGACTTGTCCTACCTGCCTATCTCCTTTTCCACCTATCCACTCCACCCTCTCCTCCCTGACCTATCACCTTCATCCCCTTCCCCACTCACCCATTGTACTCTATGCTACTTTCTCCCCACCTCCACCCTCCTCTAGCTTATCTCCCCATGCTTCAGGCTCTCTGCCTTTATTCCTGATGAAGGGCTTTTGCCTGAAACGTCGATTTCGAAGCTCCTTGGATGCTGCCTGAACTGCTGTGCTCTTCCAGCACCACTAATCCAGAATCTGGTTTCCAGCATCTGCAGTCATTGTTTTTACCCAATCCACCTAAAATGCACATCTTTGAACTGTGGGAAGAAATCAGAGCAGCTGATGGAAACTCACACAGGCACGGAAAACATGCAAATTACAGACAGTCACCAAAGCTGGAATCACACCCAAATCCCTAGCAACGGTGGTTCAGTAGTTAGCACTGCTGCCTCACAGTGCCAGGGACCCGAGTCCGATTCCAGCCTCGGGTGACTGTCTGTGTGGTGTTTGCACATGCTCCCCGTGTCTGCGTGGGTTTCCTCCGAGTGCTCCGGTTTCCTCCCACAGTTCAAAGATGTGCAGGTTACGTGAATTGGTCATGCTAAATTGCCCATAGAGTTAGGTGCATTAGTTAGGGGGAATGGGTCTAGGTGTGTTCCTCTTCGGAGGGTTGGTGTGGACTAAATGGGCCAAAGGGCCAGTTTTCACACTGTAGGTAATCTAATCTAATCTAACTATTGAGCCACCATGCTGCCTAGTTGTTGTGATCTATGTAGGTACTAGTCACCTACGTAGGACTAGGGAAGAATCCCTAGTGAGAACTTATTAGCAATTAAGTGTGAAATTAAAAAGCAAAACCGCCGTAATAATCTCAGAATAATCTATGTTAATTAGCATAGGGCAAGTAAGGTTACAAAATTGTGCAGCTTAAAGGTTTGAATCCAAGAAGTGGGTTGTGATTCATGGGGTATGGCAACAGTACCTCTGGAAAGAGTGCTGTTCAGTTTGGACGTTTCACTTGAACAATGCGGAGACATTATCCTGGAGAATCATATAACTAGGGTTGTGAATAGTGTTCAAAAATGATAGAAAGCTTGTCATGTTTGTCAACAGGCCTCACTAAAGTTAAGATGGTAGCCTGTGCTTAGGGACTCCTGATGCAATTGGTTATGGTAGCCTATGATACCAGGGTTTCTGAAGTGGTCAGTGATCCACTCAGGGTGGTTAGAGTCAGAATGTTCTCCACAAAAAGATGAGGAATTGGAAGTTGGGCAGCCCACAACCCTCTTGATTCCATCTGCTGTAATGTGGACAGTTTTCTTCCTGGATTGAGAAAGAGGCATTTATCTTTGGAGATGAAAGTGAATGGCCTTGCTGTTATTTTTTGTGCAGGTGAGGAAGTGTATTGAGTGAGTTAGTAGGTAATACTAGTTAATCGAACATCTATTGGGATAATGCTAGAGCCCAGTATTAAGAAAGAAAGTAGCGTGGGATTTAAAACAAAATCAAACATAGTCATTATGTTTTGTGAAAGGGAAATCATGTTGAAAAATGTTCTCATTATCCCTGAGGATTTAACAAGCAGAGATGATAAAGGATGTATTTGGATTTCCAAAAAAGTGTTTGATAGATTTGCATGTAAAATGTCATTGCACGCGATAGGAGCTCACTTTATTTTGACTAGGGTATGGAGTGCTTTGCCTGCAACGGTAGTAGATTCGTCAACTCTAAGTATGTTTAAGTCGTCATTGGACAAGCATATGGACGTACATGGAATAGTTTGGGTTAGATGGGCTTCAGATTCATATGACAGGTCGGCGCAACATCGAGGGCTGAAGGGCCTGTACTGCACTGTAATGTTGTATGTTCTATATTCTCATTCAGTTTGCTAGGGAGAATCAAAAGGTAGACCATTATTTAAATGGAGATAGACTTCAAAACACTACATCACAGAGGGACCTGAATGTTCCTGAACATGAAACACAAAGTGAGCACGCAAGTGCAGCAACTAATTAGAAGGCAAATACAATTTTGATCTTTATTGCTCAGGGGTTGGATTCTAAAAATGGGGAGGTCTTGTTACAACTGTACAGAGTGTTGTTGAGAATCCCAACTGAAGTACTGTGTACAGTTTTGGTCCTGAAATATAAATAGGACAGACTAACATTGGAGGGTATTCAATAAAGATTCCTGGGATGAAGGATTTGACTTTTCAAGAATGGCTAACCAGCTTAGTCCTTTATTGATTAGCGGTTGTAAGAATGAGGAGAGATCTTATTGAAATGTATATGATTCTGACGGGGCTTGACAGGGTAATTGTTATGAAAATGTTTCCACTAGTGGGGGATACCTTGAGGGTATAATTGTGGAGTAAGGATATACTCATTTAAAAGTGAGATGTGATTAATTGATGCTCTAAAGGTAGTGAATACTCTACCCAGAGACTTCCGGAATTAGATCATGGAAAATATTTAAAGGGGAACTACAAAATATTGAGGAGTTGAGGGCTATGAAGAGCTGGCACAGAAGTCAATTTGAGAGCAGGGCAAATCAGCCATTATCTGTAGAATGCTTATTTTTGCTTCTAGTTATTATCTTATATTTTAATGTCAAGTATATGATTTATAGCAGCCATTTTAAAAATATTTTCTTATTGTGTTCTATTATCTTGTCTCAACATCTTACTTCTCTTCTGTTCCTCTCTGTAAATCCCACTCAAAATATTATTAACCTTTTGTTCCTTCCTCTCTTGTTTCCTATGCAATCTATTTCTAACTTGTCCTCTGCTATTCAGTTCCCTATCTTGACCTGTCTCCATTTTTTCTCCTAGTCACCCACTTTGTTTTTATGTTAGAGCTACCTCATTCTTTTCCATCTGGCAACAGACCGAGTTAAAATTTGTGAGGGCTCCCTTGACCATTCATTTAGCTTTGATGGTAGATCCATGGAAAACCCTAGAAAAGTTTTTATTATACTTCTCTAAAAGTTTTAGTCAATCACATTGAATCCCTTTAGAAATGAACAGCATAGAGCCTTTATTACAAGGAATTTGAATTCAGGGAATTTGCATTTAGTACAGAGGAAGTAATTACCTTGCAGGGAATTCATGCAGAAATTATGGTAAAATTCTTGATGTTGCTATTACATAACCCACTTATTCAGTTGTAGGATATTAAATTCTAACTCCAAAATTAGAAATATTTCATTTCTTTCAAATTGTTTATTGTGCTACTGATAATGCACCTCCCACATTATCACAATTCCTACTTTTATCCAAGTAAACTTTACAGCAATAAGGAGTCCAGGCAATATTTCTTTAACACACAATCTGCAGACTTTCAAATTTCAATTCCCTCTTGCTGTTGCAATGACTGTAGACTGCTTGCACCTGAGAGCAGGTTGGCGTGCTTAGATTTATACAAATGTTACTAGCTACACTAGAGAAGCTTCTCAAATGTTGCAAATGCTATTATATGTAACCATGGGGAACTTTGATGGTCCAACACTGGAGATTGTTAGCCCATGGGTCTCTTTTTAAAATTTAGTTATTCTCAGCAACATTTATTCCTGATATCAAATTCTCTTTGGAAAGTGGTAGAGGGCCTTTTTAAGAATCATTGCAGTTTTTGTTCAGGCTCCTACAGTGGAATTCAAAAAGGATTCTATTATTTAGCCTATTGACAATGAATGCATAGAAACATATATCTAGATCAGCAATATGTGTGACTTGAAGGTAATGCTGTCTTGTACCATTGTTGGTTTCTTCTTGGTCCACAATGTCACAGATCTTGGAGGTATTGAAAGTGAATTCAAGCAGTGCATTCTGGAAATTGTATGTTGTAGTTGGAGTTGTGGAGGGATATCAATTTCAGTGGCAAGTGGAATAATTAAGAGGACTATACTTACTCAGTTTTTCTGGCGTTTTGATTGCTCTTCAGTTATGGACAGCAAGTGATGGGCAGAATCTTGCCAACGTGATTAAGGTGTCAGAGGGATGAGGAGGTTCACATTGCTGCTTCCATGGAAGATTTGTTATATCTTTTCCACTTAGGCATTTGATAAGGCAGTAGCAGGCCTTAACCTGGGATCAAGGACCTAAGCAATTAGAGGTCTACAGAATGACAGAAATACTGGTTATATGATGGTTGCTAGCAATATGCCACCCATCCATGGCTTAATGTCTTTGCTGGATCCCAAATCACAGATGAGCGATGATGACAAGGTCTGAGAGACAGGGATGAAGGAGTCTTCAGGGATTGACATGGAGGATGACTCTCAATGGTTATGTTCTGCTCTTCTCACCAGATTCCCAGTTAGCAATTGACTTTGTTTTAACAAGGCACACTCTCGGTAATCCATAAGCAACCTCACATGGCTTTGCTTACAATGTTCCCTCCATAGCAAGTCTCCTGCCTACCTCTAGGTTAAGACCAATGAGAATAATGTAGTGATTGCATTGAGGTCAGGCACATAGCATGTGAGGTTCCTAATTGGGGTTGTTAATCTGGTCCAATCTGGAAGTCCTGGTTGACATATATAAAATGTTGATACTCTAGTACCTGACTCTGAATGAGGTAGTACTAATATCAAGGGTTTTTCATGTGTAAATAAAGGGTGACTTTGGGATGGTTACCAATTTTGTGAAGTTATTTCAGACAGGGTGAGATTCTTACATATGCATTAACTTTCTACTTCAGAGCCTTAATTGATAGTAGGGCAGAAAAGCTTTCTTTGGACCTTCCCAATATATATATCATTGGCTACTCACCTGTCACATGACTAACAGATTAAATGCCCTGCTACCATCAAATTCACCTTGGGAGATTTTCCCCAAAGTATGTTCTTTTGAGCATTTATGCTAAAGCTTGTATTTAAGGTATTATTTTCACAGGCAACAGGATTACTGCATGCATATTGTGTCTTTTGGGGGGAGGGGGGGGGAGGCGGGGACACCTGAATTTGACCTCATTTGTTTGGCATTGCAACTATCATTGTATTTGAACTGGCAAGGACTCATTGTAACAGGTTCTGAAGATGGGAAATCATTAATTTTATTGACAAAAAATCCAGGAAATTTCCATTTTGACTGCAAAACTGCAGGAAAACTACTAGAAAGGCTTTAAAAGAAGGAAGCAATACAGCATTGCTATATTTTCCTGGCCAAAAATTTTAAGAATAACATTGCTACATAGAGGTACGAAAACTTCAAGAAGAAAAATAAGATTGCAGCCCCCTAATATATTTTAATGCTTTTAATTTCTGCAGGCAATAAAAAGAAAACATAATCATATTAAGAAGATATTACAGGAGAAATAATTCTACCTGCAAGATTTACTATCAACCATGGGCCAATTATAATATGAGATTGGTTATCTTAGAGAAAACAATTTGTGAGATAGAGTTGCTTCTGGGTTAAATACTAAATCACAAGCAGAAAAAATAAATGCTCTATTTAATATATTGTAAAGCATCAAAGCATAGAAGAAGCCTGGATACTATTGCAGAAGTTCTACAAGTGTTTGACAATTATTTTAATCTGATAGCAAATTAAAAGAACAAGGTTTAACAGAAGAGTTTGATAACTGCGGAATCCATAGATGGTTAAATGACTGATCTCTATAAAATGGTGGAAAACTGTTACCATGGAGATTTGAAATCAGAATTCATATGTGCTGGAATTGTCATTGGAATTATTAGGGGTCTTAGTCAGATTTATTACAGTCCAAAGAAAAATTGATATTGGAAAATCTATTCAAAGTGTGCTGGAAGCACAAACCAGGAAGAATCACAAACAAATCCTGAGAGGAGAATAACAACCTTATCACAGAAGGTAAATAGACCCAATTCACTTTATAAATTCTGAACATACCTTTGACAAACCAATACACAAACTGGATGGAACAGCGGATACTGAGAATCAATGTCAATGCTATGGAACAAAAAAAAGCTTTGCAAACATAAGCAGTACCCATTTATGATAAAAAGAAAGCTGTTATCAGTTTCAGGACAGTAAAAAGTCAAATGTCCTTTTGTACAAGGACATTAAGGCATTTGAGGCAAAAGCATTAGAAAAGGTACTCAATACATTTATGGAAGAAATTAGTGATTTAAATAATTTGAGTTTGACACAATCAATTTATATCACTAGACATCTCATTAATTTTAATTTTATACAGTGGTGAGTGTTGTATCTTATCAGTTTGAATACGATGGCTGAAGAAACAGCAATTCAAGTCTCCAAAGTGGAACTACATGGCCTAAATGGCATATCTCACAAGATTAAAGGATATTTCTGCAAGTAAAGAGTATGAGAGTTGAGAGTTGAGAATGTGTACATGATTTAAATTACTTCTCACTTGTGGTACTGCATGCACACTTTGACCTCATCATCCTTGAGGTAGCACAATGTGTTCATCTGATTGAATAAATAGGAGAAAATTATATCAAGGCTATTTGTAGAGAAGCCAGTCTGAGAACAACTGGTCCATGAAGAAACTGTTGTGTTCAACAAGTCAAGGGAAAAGTGGTAAATGATTTCATTGGGCTTCCTAACTTTATGTAAGAACACAAAAAGAAAAGATTCTATTTTGATTTAAGAAAATTGTTTAACACCATCGACAGAATAGAAATCTGCAACTATGATATAGATTCCATTCTTATCATCACTGAAGATCTTTCAAATGACACAAATCAATGGAGTTTGTGAACAGAATCAAATACAACAAGAACAAATAACAGTACAAACTGCATGAACGCACTGAGGAATTGTTAACCAAAGGCACTCGGCCAGCAAAATCATCTGCAGAACAAATTGCTATTGGAGATTTGAATTTGATGTCAGAGCATAAAACAACACATGTTCAAGAGAAACATTTCTGTTCTTCTTCATCCAAAACAGAATTGTTAATACCAGTGTCAAAAACAATCTAAGTAAGCAGCAGTCTTCCAGTATTGTGACTTGGGATGGAAAACTTTCTGGTGCATCAAGACGTCAACTGCAGAGGGCAAATTAAGATAGTCAATTACTTGAACAGGTTGAAGAAGAAAGTACCTGGTTCCATTAAGCAGCCATAATGGACTTTAATGAAATTAAATGTCCTCCAGATACTGTTGTTTGACAACTATCTGATTCAACAGAGAGGAGTCTATGATACTGACCAGCCGGGCAACAACTGCTCAACTGCACTTGGATCATAAAGTAGCTGCCAAAACATGAGGGTGCACTTCAACCCCTTACAAATACTCTGATTTTGAAACTTTTCTTTGCAAAATGGTTAATTTTCTGCAAACAGTAGGAAACCTGCCAGCATTTAAAGTTGCAGTTGTAATTTTGGCAAACATGAATAACAACTAGCACTTCAAGCTATTCAACAACCTCCAAAATTAGGGTGTCTGATAAGCAGAAGAGTGGTGGGCTATCCATCCATCATGTTTTACCTGTACCATGAGCTTCTAGCCTTTCCACTCTCATCCACCCTAAATTTGCCCAAGAAGTGGTTGGCTTTGTAGGTGCCTTACCACTTATTGATCATCTTCCCCTTTCACCCATATAAAACATATTACAGGAACCAATTCAGGGATGGCCAATAATTCAAGCAACCTACCTGTAATATTTTCTGTACCATTTTCTGATCGAGTGATTGCCACATGTGAAAGAACAAACTGCCCTTCATCAGAAAATTGTGAACAAGCAGGTAAACGTACTCAGGTTTGTATGGTAGATGGCAAATTGGAGCTGACTTTCTGATGCAATCTTAGCTTTGTTATATTCTGTACATGCACCTACAGCTATGCGCATCTCCAGGTTGCAATTGCATCTTTGTTTTAAAATAGACATTTGAATGAGATGTTGCATATCTGCTGAGAGATTATAGATTTATTTCTCAAAGTTCTGTCCACAAATCTTTGCAGCATGGTTTCTCAAAAATTGGTTGTGATCAGTAATCTGGTTGAGACTAGAGATGAATAACATGGTCACCTCTATCAAATCTTCCTGATTGATGACAGCATCATTTTCCAGATATGCGCTCTACTGACATTAAGGCTGCTTGACTCCAAAACCATAACCATAAGCAACTCAAAGCCTACTCCATGTATTCTCATTAACATTGTCATGAATTCAATTATTACATAGAAACTACTATTCCTGTGGAATCAATACTGAAATGGCTATCAATAAAGAACAGGTTTGTTAGTATCTGATCACTGCAGTCAATGCACTCACGAATACCAAAACTATCATATTGGGGCCCTGTCAGACGTTCCATTATATCCTGACTGTCTGTCTCTCTTTACAGTTACTCAGGCTGTACCAGGTGAAGCACAACCTGGTTGCATAAAGCAAAGCTTCAAATCTCATCATGAAGATTGCTTAATTCCAATTCTGCAACACTGCTAAACTCTGTCTTTCCTTCAGACCCTGTCAATCTCTGTCCTTAATTCAGGCCCTGCTGTTAAAATCATATTCCACATTTTATCACCTTTAGACATGAACTTTTTGTCTTTATCTTTCTTGCCCTTTTATCCTCCAGCTTCAAAGAACAATAAGCTTTATGAAAAATTCCAATGTACTTTATGACAAATTCCAGTGATGATATTATTACAGTCCCTGTGAAGACTACGAGCTTGATAAACATTTGAACTTCCAGTACCTGATTGAAAGTTTTAAAGTATTTACTGCAGCAAAAAATCAGAAACAACATTGACAAACAATCTCTTAATCGGAAAGTTATACTTTATACAATTGAAAAAATTACTGATGTGACTTCTAGCATGACAGACAATTGCCCGCCAAGGTTATACTGCATATTGTCCCTTAAACTTGCACTATAGTTGGGAGACAGCGTATTATGCTCCCAGCTGATGGTAATACTTTCAGAACAGGGAGCCAATCACAGAAAAATTTTGCTTCTATCTCAGCATTTTAAGTCATTAATATACAATTGAAATAAATGCACAGAGGCTGGTACCCATTACCCTTTATTTACACATGCATATTACATGGACTCTGACTAGCTAGCTCATGGCCAGTCCATAGAATGAACAGAATCGCTGTCAGCCAAGAACCTATGATTGGCCCAGGTTAACAACCCCAATCAAGGATCTCATACTCAACAAAATCCATTGGCTAACCTCATTCCAATCACTACACAAACATGAATCAAGAGCAGGAACAGATCAAGCAAATCCCTCAAGCTCATTTTGCTGTTCAGTAAGATCACTGCTTCTGACAACAAATCTGCATTCTGGTCTAATCCTCATCACCTTTCACACCTTTGCTTAACAAAAATCTAACTACATTTGCCTTAATAATATTCTGCTTCCACCACCTGTTCAGGACAGACTTATGAACCTCTTGAGAGAAAATAATTCACCTCGTTTCCATTTAAATGGGTGACTGCCGATTTTCAAATCATGACCACTTATTGTTGATTATTCCATAAAACATAATGTCCTTTCCAAAACTACTCTGCAAAGACTCCTTTCCTGACCTTGCACTTTAGCCTTCTGTCTTTGGAGTTTTCTGCATTCCTTTCTTATTCCCATCATTGGTGGCAAAACCTTCAGCTGCCTCATCCTCCCTCTCTAAAAGTCTCTTCCTAAGGTCCATTAATTTTATTCACCCATTCAAATCAGCATCCTATTCCATTAAGTTCCACATTAATTATGTGAAATTTTAATTGGTTGTCTATTTGATAATCACTACTTGTCCAATGCCCTCCTTTATTTCATGCTGCTTTATTTTTATCTCCTTTGAAATGCTTTTCCATCCATCTGGCAAATGGTTTTGCCATATGCAGCATGTTTATTGCTTCAGTGGGTCCTGCTGTTATTAACATATCTATATTGAAGGTGACAGTAAGCTTATATATTTGCTCATGAGCACTTTTCCTAAGTGATGATTCAGAATAAAACATTCATGTACTGCTATTCAAATAACTTCAAATTAACTTATACAAATAATGGTGGAGCCTGGGGAGTGTTGTTGAACAAAAAGACCAAGGGGTGCAGGTGCACAGCTCCTTGAAAATAGAGTTGCAGGTGGACAGGATAATGAAGAAGGCGTTTAGCATGTTTGCCTTCATTGATCAGCACACTGAGTGTGAGAATTGGGATGTCATGTTGCTGCCGTTTGGACATTGGTGAGGCCACTTCTAGAATACTGTGTTCAATTCAGGTCTCCCTGCTTCGGAAGGATGTTGTGAAACTTGAAAAGTTTAGAAAAGAATGTTGCCAGGATTGGTGGGTTTGAGCTATAGGGAGAGGCTGAACAGGCTCAGGCTTTTTTTCCCTGGATCATTGGAGGCTGAGGGGTGACCTTATAGACATTTATAAGATCATGAGGGGCACGGATAGCGTGAACAGCCAAGATCTTTTTCCTAGGATAGGGAGACCAAAACTAGACCGTGGGCAGCACGGTGGCACAGTGGTTAGCACTGCTGCCTCACAGCGCCAGAGACCCGGGTTCAATTCCCGCCTCAGACGACTGACTGTGTGGAGTTTGCATGTTCTCCCCGTGTCTGCGTGGGTTTCCTCCGGGTGCTCCGGTTTCCTCCCACAGTTCAAAGATGTGCAGGTTAGGTGAATTGGCCACACTAAATTGCACGTAGTGTTAGGTAAGGGGTAAATGTAGGGGTATGGGTGGGTTGCGCTTCGGCGGGTCGGTATGGACTTGTTGGGCCGAAGGGCCTGTTTCCACACTGTAATGTAATCTAATCTAGATGGCATAGCTTCAAGGTGAGAGGGAAAAGATTCAAAAGGGACCTAAGAGGCAGCTTGTTAAAGCAGAGGGGGTGCATGTCTGGAAGTAGCTGCCAGAGGAGGTGATGGAGGCGGATATAATTGCAACATTTTAGAGGCATCTGTGTGGGTACACGAATAGGAAGGGTTTAGAGGGATATTGGTAAAATGTGGGAAAATGGAACTAGATCGGTTTAGGATAGTGGTCAGCATGGTCAAGTTGGACCAAAAGATTCTTTTCTGTGCTATATAACTCCAAGACTCTAACTGGGCTTGTTCAAAGTTGTAATGGAGGACTATTGGAAAGTATTGTTTGTAATGCTTCATGATGAATCATTAGAGGTAGTAAAGTTGAAAAATTAATTTTCAGATATCATTTAAGTAAAGAGATTATGCTGCCACTTGTGAGTCATTCTGAACTCAGAAACAAAAGGGTGGCTAAAACGTTGTAAGGGAAAGTATTTTGAAGTACATATTTTCTCATAACATATGCTTCAATATTAAATTTAAAGCATACCCATGGGTCTAGAAGTGAACAGTTTGCACTGAGCTGGAACTGTACTGCCTCAGTTTGAAGCCCAGGTATTTTCAATCAAGCTGTCTAACAGAGATTTTATCACTACTAACAGAAATATTGTAAAAATGCTTAGGGCTAGTAATTGTTCCCAAGATAAATGGAGTGCTGGATAGAGTATGGATCTCACTTAACAAAACGATTAAGGAAGGAAAATTCATCTATCAATGATAGATTAGCAAAACTGGAAACAAGTAACTTATTCTAAAACTGGATTCTAACAGTAGGCATTGGCAGGTTGAGTCATTGAGTCATACAGCACAGAAACAGATCAACTAATCACAGAGTCTTAGAGATGTACAGCACGGAAGCAGACCCTTCGGTCCAACTCATCCATGCCGACCAGCTATCCTAAACTAATCTAGTCCCATTTGCCAGCTCTTGGCCCATATTACTCTAAACCTTTCCTATTCATATATCGAGCCTTTTAAATGTTGTAATTGTACCAGCCTCCACTACTTCACCTGACAGCTCATTTCATACACGCACCACCCTCTGCATGAAAACATTGACCCTTAGATTCTTTTTAATTTTTTCCCCTCCCACCCTAACCCTATGCCCTCTAGGTCTGGACTTGCCCACTCCAGGGGAAAGACCTTGTCTTTTTACCTTATCCATGCCCCTCATGATTTTATAAACCTCTGTAAGGTCACCCCTCAGCCTCCAACACTCCAGGGAAAATAACCCAGCCTTTTCAGCCTCTCCCTATTGTTCAAATCCTCCAACCCTGGTAACATCCATGTAAATCTTTTCTGAACCCTTTCAAATTTCCCAACATCCTTCCAATAGGTGGGAGACCAGAATTGTGGACAATATTCCAAAAGTCCATCCTGATGATGTTCCCAAACTAAACTAGTTGCACTTGGCTCATATTCTTCCAAACCTTTCCTATTCATGAATTTATCCAAATGTCTTTTAAATGTTATAACTGCACCTGCATCCATCACTTCCTTTGGCAGTTCAGTCCACTCACAAACCACTCTCTTTGTAAAAAAAAGCTGCCCCTCGTACTTTTTAATGTTTTCTCTTCTCACCTTAAAAATATGTCCCATAATTTTAAACTCACGCACCCAGGGAAAAGACCCTTGTCGTTCATCTTATATATGCCCCTCATGATTTTATAAACCTCAATAAGTTCATCCCTCAACCTTCTATGCTCTAGTGAATAAAAGTCCCAACCCTTCCAATCTCTTTTTATGTCTCAAGTCCTCTATTCCAGCAACATCCTGGTAAAACTTTTCTGAACCTTCTCCACTTTAATCAGCCATTCTAACTCCTGTACTCAAAAGTCTGAGCATGAAGGCAAGCATGCTAACACTTTTTTTTAACCATCCTGCCTATCTGTGATGTACATGTTAGAAATTATGTACCTGAACCTCTAGGTGTCTCTGTTTTACAACACTAACCAGGGCCCAAACATTAATTGTATAAGTCCTGTCCTTGCTTGTATTACCAAAATGCAAATCTCACATTTAACCCAATTAAACTCCATCTGACATTTTGAGATTTTCCAGCATTTTCTCTTTTGGTTTCATCTGACACTCCTCAGCCCATTGACCCAATTGATCAAGATCTCTTTATATTCTTAGATAACTTGCATCACTGTCCACTATGCCACCAGTTTTGGTGTCATCTTCAAACTTACTAACCATATATTTTATATTCTCATCCAAATCATTTATATAAATGATAAACAAAAGTGGACCCAGTACCAATCACTGTGGAACACCACTAGTCACAGGCTGAAAAATAACCTTCCACCACTACTCTCCCTCTCTCTCTCTCTCTAAGTCAAGCCATTTTTGCATTCAATTGGCAAGAGTACCCTGAATCTAATGTGATCTAATTTTAATAATTTGTCTACCATGCAGAACCTTGTCAAAGGTTTTACTAAAGTCCAAGTAAACAATGTCTACCATGCTGCCCTCATCAATCTTTTTGGTTACTTCATTAAAAAAACTCAAACAAGTTTGTCCCTAATCATTCCTCATCTCTCCAAATGCATATAAATCCTATTATTCAGAATCCCTTCCACCAACGTACCCACCACCAATGTCAGACTTGCACGTTCATAGTTTCCAGGCTTCCTTTCAATCTATAGTCAAGATTGTTGGCTACATTTATTGTACTAGTTGAGTGGTTCCACTTTGACTATCTGGTATTTTGAGATTTTTTTCATCAGAAATCTTTCAAACACCAGTATTTAGAATTTTGGAAAAGAAACAGCAAACCATTTACCATCTGGATGACATCTTAATTTATGGTAAACAAGGAAGGAACACAACAAAGGGTCAGGCACCTGGTAAAGGCATAACAAAATACAGGGCTGACAGTAAATGAGATACATTAATTCTCTAAAATAACAAGCAAAGTCCTAGGATGCATTATCCAAGATTAAGATAGCATGGTGGATCAAAGGTGTAGACAAGGTGTGTAGACTAAGCAAAGCACTACTTAAGTATGGTGAATCAAGTGTAAAGTTTATTCTATCTTTGCCAGTCTTACTCAAACCATGAGACAGCTTTTAAAAAATTCAGTTCAGGAAAACACTGCAGTTTTTGAAAGGATTACAGTGAAGGTACTTCCTACTGATATTTTAGTACATTACATGCCAGATTTATTCATTATAGTAGTCACAGATGCATCATCCACAGGGCTAAGAGCTATCCTTATTCAAGTGCAAATTGTCCATTTTAAGTTGTGAGCTTTGACAGAGAGCATGGAGAAGGAATTATTAGCACTTACTTGGGGATGTGAAGAACTTGCAATCTAATTCATGGACCTGAAGTGTTAGGTCAAAATTATCCACAAGTCTATGGTAATTGTAACAGAATTGAATTAAATCTCAAGCGCACTTCCAGACAAACAAGTTTAGGCTGACAAGGTACTTCTATATGATGCATTATATGTTCTAAGTCAGGTGAATATCACAGCAGATTCACTCTCTGGAGCAGCCATGGGCTATGCCGAAAAAGAAGATTATCTTCTTGTTGAAGAAGGGGACAAGAGAGGAGGGGGAGTGGTGTTTTTGATAAGGGATAACATTATGTCTATACTTCGGGAGGATATTCCTGGGAATATGCCCAGGTGGAACTGAGAAATAAGAAAGAGATGATCACTTTATTGAGATCACCTATTATATTATAGACTCCCCAGTTGTGAGCAGGAAGTTGAGAAATAAGTTTGTAAGGAGATCTCACTTATCTGTAAGAATAATAGGGTGGTTATGGTAGAGGATTTTAACTTTCCAAAATTAGACTGAGACTGCCATAGTGTTAAGGGTTTAGATGGAGAGAAATTTGTTCAGTGTATACAAGAAAATGTTTTTATTCAGTATGTGGATGTAGCTATGAGAGAAGGTGCAAACCTTGACCTATTCTTGGGAAGTAAGGCAGGGCAGGTGACTGAGGTGTCAGTGGGGGAGCACTTTTGGACCAGCGACCATAATTCTATTAGTTTTAAAATAGTGATGAAAAAGGATAGACCGGATCTAAAAGTTAAAGTTCTAAATTGGAGGAAGGCTAATTTTAATGGTATTAGGCAATAACTTCCAAAAGTTGATTGGGTGCCAATGTTCACAGGTAACAGGATGGCTGGGAAATGGGAAGCCTTCAAAACTGAGATAACGAAAAACCAGAGACTGTACAGGGTGTTAGGCTATTAAGGCAAAACTGATAAGTGTAGGGAATGCTGAATAACTGGAGAAATTGAGATTTTGGTTAAGAAAAAGAAGGAAGCATATTTCAGGTATAGGCAGCAGAGATCGAGTGAAGTCTTAGAAGAGTATAAAGGCAGTAGGGATATACTTAAGAGGGAAATCAAGAGGGCAAAAAGGGGAAATGAGATAGCATTGGCCAATAAGGTTAAGGAAAATCCAGAGCGACTCTATAAATACATTAAGAACAAAAGAGTAACTAGGGACAGATGGGAGTCCCTCTAAGATCAGCAAGGCAGCCTATGTTTGAAACCGCAAGAGATGAGGGAGATACTAAGTGAATATTTTGCATCAGTGTTTACTATGGACAATAACGTCGAAGATATAGAATGTGGAAAATAGATGGTGACATCTTGAGAAATGTCCATATTACAGAGGCGGAGGTGCTGGATGTCTTAAAAAGCATAAAGGGGGATAAATCCCCAGGACCTGATCAGGTGTACCTTAGAACTGTGTGGGAAGCTAGGGAAGTGATTGCTTGGCCCCTTGCTGCGATATTTAAATCATCAACAGTCACAGGTGAGGTGCCGGAAGACGAGGTTGGCTAACTTGGTGCCACTATTTAAGAAAGGTGATAAGCAAAAGACAGGGAACTACAGACCGGTGAAGCTGACATCGGTAGTGGGCAAGTTGTTGGAGGGAATCCTGAGAGATGGGATTTACATATTTTGGGAAAGGCAAGGACTGATCAGGGATAGTCAACATGGCTTTGTGCATGGGAAATCATATCTCTTTTTTGAATTAGTAATGAAGAGGATTGATGAGGGCATAGTGATGGGTGTGATCTATATGGACTTCAGTAAGGTGTTTGACAATGTTTCTCATGGTAGACCGGTTAGTAAGGTTAGATGACATGGAATACAGGGAGAACTAGCCATTTAGATACAGAACTGGCTTGAAGGTAGAAGATAGATGGTGGTGGTGGAGGGTTGCTTTTCAGACTGGAGGCCTGTGATCAATGGTGTACCACAAGGATCAGTGCTGAGTCCACTGCTTTTTGTCATTTATATAAATGATTTGGATGTAAACACAGGAGGTATAGTTAGAAATTGGAGGTATAGTAGACAATGAAGAAGGTTACCTCAGACTACAATGGGATCTTGATCAAATGCGGTCAATGGGCCAAAGAGTGGCAGATGGAGTTTAATTTGGATAAATGTGAGGTGCTGCATTTTGAAAAGTCAAATCAGGGCAGGGTTTATTCACTTAATGGTAAGATCCTGGGGAATGTTACTGAACAAAGAGACCTGGTAATGCAGGTTCATAGTTCATTGAAAGTAGAGTCGCAAGCAGACAGGATAGTAAAGAAGGCATTTGGTATGCTTTCCTTTATTGGTCAGAGCATTGAGTACAGGAGTTGAGAGGTCATGTTGCGGCTGGGCAGGACATTGGTTAGGCCACTTTTAGAATATTGTGTGCAATTCTGGTCTCCCTTCTATTGGAAGGATGTTGTAAGACTTGAAAGGGTTCAGAAAAGATTTCCAAGGATGTTGCCAGGGTTGGAGGTTTTAAGTGACAGGGAGAGGCTGAATAGTCTGGAGCTGTTTTTCCTAGAGCGTCAGAGGCTGAGGGGTGACATTATAGAGGTTTATAAAATCATGAGGGCATGGATAGAGAAGATTTTTTACCCAGGATAGTAGAGTCCAAAAGTAGAGGGCTTAGGTTTAGAGTGAGAGGAGAAAAATTTAAAAGGGACCTAAGGGGCAACTTTTTCATGCAGAGGGTGGTATGTTGATGGAATGAGCTGCCAGAGGAAATGGTGGAGGCTGATACAATTACAACATTTAAAAGGCACTTGGATGGGTATATGAATAGGAAAGATTTAGAAGGAAATAGGCCAGAGCTTGTAAATGGGACTAGATTAATTTCGGATATCTTATCGGCATGGGCGAGTTGGACCGAAGGGTCTATTTACCTGCTGTACATCTCTATGACTATGATTTTAAATAGAATTTTATTCCATGGCAGTGCTCAATAATTTGAACAGCCAAGCTGGTATCAGAGGGAGGATATCAGACCTCTGAGGCATTGGGGC
The DNA here is from genome assembly GCF_004010195.1 of Chiloscyllium plagiosum. Classification (NCBI taxonomy): domain Eukaryota; kingdom Metazoa; phylum Chordata; class Chondrichthyes; order Orectolobiformes; family Hemiscylliidae; genus Chiloscyllium; species Chiloscyllium plagiosum. The sequence continues at coordinate 54,496,829 of NC_057715.1, forward strand.
TGGTTCTGGCAAACGCTGGATCAGTAATAGCTAGATGCTGTACACCTGAACAAAGACATGGTGAGCATTCTTGCAGGGTGATATGCTAGTGTTGGTGAGGGTTTAAACTAAATTGGCAGGAGGTGGGTGGGAACCTAAGAACAGATTCAGAAAGGATAACTTCCATGCAAAAAAACAGGAGACAGAAAAATTAGTGAGTGGCTCTGAAAGACAGAAGAAAAATTTAAAGTGTACATCATAGGAATTTGGTGGTGTTAAAAGGAATATATGTAAATGTAGAGATTATAGCAAATAAAGTTGAAGAGCTGAGGGCATAGTTAGACTCATGCCAGTGGGCTATCATTGCTACAATGAAAACCTGACTTGAAAAGGTACTAAAATGGCAATTCAACATCACTGGTTATAGAGTTTTCTGGCAGAATAGAGGGAGATAAAGCATATGGAGTTTAATATTATAGGTCAATTAATTTGATACAACTGTAAGGAGGGATGATGTAGAAACATTGAAACATAGAAATTAGGAGAAGAGCAGGCCATTTAGCATTTCATGCCTGCTCCACCATTATTATGATCATAACTGATCATCCTACTCAGTAGTTTTTTCCTGCTTTGCTCCCATATCCTTTAATCCCTATATACTAAATTCATCATCAAATGAGACAATGTGGGTTGTGGTCATAAATAAAAAAAAGTGGCAGAACACTGATAGCAGTATATTATTGACCCCTTAAATACTGCAAAGGAAATAGAAGTGCAAAAACAATGGTGTGATAATAATTGGTGACATTAATACCAATTGGTATTATCAATAGTATGAAAGGCACAGAGGGCACAAAATGCTTGAACTGCATTCATAACAACATTTTTTAGCCAACATGTAATAAACCCTATTGAAGGGGTGAAATTTGTGATTTAGTGTTTGGCGAGTAAGCTGGACAAGATGAAGTATTAGTTGGCAACCATTTGGAGAGATAATAGCCACAATGTTGTTAGACTTAGCACCATTATAGAAAATAAACAAAGATAGAACTGAAGTAAAATTTCTAATTTGTACGTTGTCAAAGTTTATGATGCTAAGAGACAATCTGACAAAGATAGAATGGATACTAAATCAATGGAAATTCAATGGGATACACTCAAAAGCGAGATTCTATGAGTGCAGTGTAGACATGCCATCACAAAGAAAATAATGTGGCATTGTCAATTTTGGTTATCCAGAAACATGCAGGGTAAGATAATGCAGAAAATGAATAGTAAATTCCAAAAACTGAATGCTGCCGAAAGGAAGGACAGAGGTGAATTAATAAAGCAAATTAAGAAAACAAAGTAAGGATATAAAGAAGTATTAGCAAGTAAAATCAAGGGAAAACCCAAAGAGATTTATCAGTACATGAAGAGAAGGAGGATAATTTTTTTAAAAAGTAGAACAAATCAAAGATGGACATGTGTGGATGCAGAAGATATAGGCAGGGTTTTTAACGTGTACTTTATCTGCACAAAAGAGAGGTGTAATGCAGACATTCTCGTTAAAGAGAAGAAATGTGAAATTCTAAATACCTTAAACACATTGTGAGAGGAAGTACGCGAGGAAGTGTCATCTTTGGAAATAACTTAATCATCAGGGCTGAATGGATTGTAGCCCGGTTTGTTAGTAGAAGCCTAGGAGGAAATAACAGTTACTCTGGGAACAATTTTCAATCTTCTTCAAATATAAACAAGATATCAGAGGATTGGAGATCTGTGAAGTTTGTACAATTGTTTAAAAAAGGATCCAAAGGATAGACCAAATAATTATAGGCCTGTCAGTCTGACTTCTGTGTTGATTATTAGAATCAATCTGAGAGACAGGAAAAGGGCAGAAAACCAAATGACAAGCAGCCCATCTTGACTCCTGTGGTCATATTGTGGGTAGAACATAGAACAATACACCGCAGAACAGGCCCTTTGGCTCTCGAAGTTGCGCCGACCTGTGAACTATTCTCAGCTCGTCCCTCTACACTATCCCAAAATCATCCATGTGCTTATCTATAATGTAACAATGCTGCTGGATTAAGAGAGAAACAGGAATAATGGAAGATGAAAGTGGATGGCATAGCTATTACTGTTGGTGCAGGCGGGGAGATTTTCTGAGTGAATGTATAAGCAGCGCAGAGGGCATACAAAGAATGGGAGTGACAGTGAGTGAGAAAGCTGTTGCATGCATTAGTGAGAATGGTAAAACATGAGCCTTGGTGGGTAATGGGTGTAGAAGCATGGATAGAGTGAGTGTGAGATACCAGAGCAAAATAATAGCACTTGGCACTAATAGCGTGGAAAAGGACATTGATCTTCTGCTTGTGGTGCTGGATATTCCATAAAACAGTTGAAATTATTTCAACCTAGGTGGCACCTTTGGACCAGGCTGGCATGGTCTTGTGTCTTGGTCTCCACTGCTGGTCCAGGGAAAAGGAAGTCCTGCTAATGCCCCACCCCATGCAAGAGGGGCTCCAGGACCTTGTCCACAAATTGTGCATCAAACTTCTCCCATTTCCATGTCTCTGACAAATGGCCAACTCCAGACTGACAATGCTTATCCAGTTGCACAACAGTCTTTCAAATATATAACAAAAGCCAGTCAAATCTAGGATTTCCAGTGAGTAGTGAGTTGCTCTGGGAATGTTGTAACTGTACCCACATCTATCATTTCCTCTGGCAGTTTATTTCTTATATGAGCCACCCGCTATGTGGAAAAAGTTGCCCGATCTTAAAATCATGCCCTTTAGTTTTGAATACCTCCACCCTAAGGAAAAGATCTTTGCTATTCACCTTATCTATGCCCCTAATGATTTTATAAGCCTCGATAAGATCACCTCTCAACCTCCTATGGTCCAATGAAAAAAGTCCCAGCTTATCCGGCCTCTCCTTATAACACAAATCCTCCATTCCCAGTAACATTCTTGTAAATCTTTTCTGCACCCTCTCCAATTTAATAATAATATCTTTCCTATAACAGGGTGACCAGAACTGTATACAGTCATCTAAAAGTGACCTCACCAACATCCTGTACACCCATAACATGACGTCCCAACTCCTATATTAAATGGTCTGAGCAATGAAGACAAGCGTGCCAAATGTCTTCTTTACCATTCTGTCTACCTGTGTAAGAAAATGCATTTGGCCTCATGACAAGAATCACTCCACCAAAATTGACGCAACTCACATCTTAGTCATAAAGGTTGCAAAATTCAGTTCATAAATTTATGGAACCTTTGGCCCTTATCAACATTCCTTTCTCCTTTTCAGCATAGTTGGCATTAACACTGACCTTGTTAACAAAGAACAAAACAGCACAGGGACAGGCCATTCAGCCCTCCAAACTTGTGCTGCCACACTTTGCCATTCCATACTAAAACTGTCTTCACTTACCGGATCATTGTCCCTCTATTCCTTTCCTATTCATGTGTTTGTCCAGGTATTTCTTGAATGTTTGCTTCCACCATCTCCTCTGGCAACGCGTTCCAGGCCCTCACCAGGTGTAAATGCTTTTGTGAACATGGAGCTGTTTTGTAGAATGAAGAAGTGGAGGAAAAACATTTCTGCATACTTTTATAGTGTTCTCTGGTAGTCTTCGGTGGTCTCAGTGCCAACAATTTTTGTATCTTCCTTGAACTGGATTTCTTCCAGGAGTTGGTATGACTCATCTCCCTCCATCTCTTGCCCCATCCTCCCCACCTATCCCTGTTAATATATCTTAGTTTGAAGGCTGACCATCAAGGCTACGTCAGTCACCTATCCATTCACTCTTGGCCAATGGGCATGGGATAGCTACCTATGAGTCAAATGACCATTGTCCCCTAAGCTAGTTCCATTTGAAGGTTAGTTTACCATTCTTTCTCAGAACAAATGCTTCTTATTTTCAATATGCTGCACTGATAATGGAGTATGACCCCGAATCTTTTTATATGGAGATTTGTTTACATTTGCAGAAGGCTTGTTACTAATGTGCACAGTTAGATGAGGTTCCATGGTACACAGGATTTACCAAACATAGAGTGCAGAGTATTGTAATACCATGTTTAAGGGGATCCCAATACTCAACAATCTCCCTTTTGCTGGTTGAAATACTGGGCGTTGAAATATTTAATTTAGCATAGACATGGAGTGAAGGCTTAACATATTGTACAAAATACATCTGTAAAAATAGTACAGGGCAATTGTATGTGAGTACTATGCTGCCAAATGTTAACATGGCACCAAAACCTCCGACTCACTGTATATCACTCTCAACAGTAATGAACATGTGTTTAAAGTTATAGCCTATCTCATTTATTTAAGAGATTTCTAAGTTACAGCACAGCTTTTGAAAAACTGAATATTCTAAGATGTCAGATATAGATCAGTAGTAACACTATTACTTGAATCAAAAGGATGTGAATTGAATATACTTGAGTGTAATACCAACAGACTGCTGCAATATAAGAGCATTTGGATGCCTTCCTTTGCTTGAAATATTTAGACTCTAACCGCCCTCTCAGTCAATATAAATTATGCTATGGCAGCATTTTGAATAACAAACAGTGGAATGAATCCTGACATGTTGACTAATATCTGTCCATCGACCTTCATTGCTTATCAATATCACGTTCCTTTTAGTTGGGAGCTTGGCGAGTGTGCAAATTAACTGGATAGATTCCTATAACAGTGAATGCACTTTAAAAGTATTTTGTTGGCTCGCCAGTACTTTAGGATTCAGTTCTGATGAAGGGTCACTGGACTTGAAATTTTAACTCTGTTCCTCTCTCCTCAGAGGTTGCCAGACCTGCTCAGTTTCTGCAACGGTTTTGTTTTTATTTCAGATCTCCAGCATCCATAGTTCTTTGTTTTGGTTCAGTACTTTTGGACCTCTTATAATAATAAAATCATTATTAGGTATTTTGGAGCTAATTGTAATACTTCACTTCAGGTCAGAAAAATTTAAACCATGATAAAACCATAAGACATTGGAGGAGCAGTAGTCAATTCAGCAGAACAAGTCTACTCCATCTTTCATTGAGATCATCTTCAACTCCACTTTCCTGCCTTACCAACATAAATCTTGGTTCTCTTACTGATTAAAAATCTGTCTATCTAAACTCTGAATATACTTAATGACCCAGCCTCAACAACTCTCTAAATAATTACACAAATTCACAATGGTCTGAGGGAAGAAATTCATCTTCATCTCTGTATTAAATGGGTGATCCTTTGCTCTGAGATTATGCCTCCTAGTCCTAGACCCTCACACAAGAGGAAACAACCTCTCCACATTTACCCTATCAAGCCTGCTAAGAATCCTTTATGTTTTAATAAGATGTCTTATTCTTTTAAACTCAAAAAGGACAAGCCCAATCTATCCAACTTATCCGCATAAGAAAATCTCTTCATTCATAGAACCAACTTGGTGAACATACTCCAGACTACCTCCAATGCCAGTATATGTTCCTTCGGATAAAGGGACAAATACAGTTCACAATATTCAGGATTCACCTGCATTCATTTTGAAATAAAGATGGCCTATTTAACTTCTCTAACACTTGCTGAACTTGGATTTTTTTTAAGATTCGAACTCAAATCCTCTATCTTGCAGTTTTCTGCAGTCTTTCTCCATTTAAGTAATATTACACTTTTCTATTCTTCCTGATGAACTTCAGAACTGCACATTTTCCATATTACATTCCACCTGCCAAATTTTGAGCTTTTACTTAACTTGTCTAGTGTCCATTTCCCTGAAAGATTGTAAATATTTTATAAGCAGGTAGAGAAGTTACTTTAAGAATTTTCATAAAACTTACAGGGTCCAATAAATCTGATCTGGATAGTTAGTTTTAATTTGTGCTCAATGCTTTCTATGCCCGGTTTGAGCAGAATGCCAGAGGCATGGTGTCACCAGCCCCGATAGCTCTGAATACACTTGTTCTATCGGTCACCCTTGCAGATATAAGATCGATCTTCCTGAGAGTCAACCAAGGAAAGCGATGGACCCAAATGAATTCCCTGACCATGCACTTACATCCTGTGTGGACTAGCTAACGGAGATATTCACCAAATCTTCAACCTGTCCCTCCGGCATGCCAAAGTCCCTACTGGCTCCAAGAAAACTACAATCATCCCTGTACCAAAGAAAGCACATGCAAAGTACTTTAATGACTACCGTCCAGTGGCTCAGAACTCCATAATCATGAAATGCTTTGAGAGGCTGGTCAGGGCCTACATCAAATCAAGCCGCCTAGCCTGCCTTAATCACTGCAATTTGCCTACCAATGTAATCAGTCCACAGCAGATGCCATTTCCCTAGCTCTGCACTCATCCTTGGAACATCTGGACAACAAGGGCACCTCCTGCTCATCAACGACAGCTCCGCCTTCAGCACCATACTCCCCTCCATCTAATCTCAAAACTCTGAGTCCTAGGTCTCAGTTCCACCATCTACAACTGGATCCTCAGCTTCCTGACCTGTGGACTGCAATCAGTGAAGATAGACAACAACACCTCCTCCACGATAACCTTCAATACTGGACACCCCCAAGGATGTGTCCTCAGCCCCCTACTGTACTCCCTGTACACGCTGTGTATCCAAATTCTGAATGAAGGCCATCTACAAGCTTACTAACGACAGCACCATGATAGGATGGATATCAAATGACGATGAGTCAGAATACAGAAAGGAGATAGAGGGCTTGGTGTCATGGTACAATGAGAACAACATTTTTCTCTAAATGTCAGCCAAACAAAAGAACTGATCCTTGACTTCAGAAAGAAGGGAGGAGTACACACCACCATCTACATCAATGGAGCAGAGATTGAGAGGGTTGGGAGTGTGAAGTTCTGAGCAGTGACAATAACTGACGACCTGTCCTGGACTTCCCACATACATACAATAGTCAAGAATGCACAACAAAACCTCTACTTCCGAAGATGGCTTCAGAAATTCGGCATGTCCATGAGAACCCTCACCAACCTTTCCAGATGCACTATAGAAAGCATAATATCCAGCTGCATAATGGTCTGGTATGGCAACTGCTCTGCCCAGAACTGTAACATGCTACAGAAGGTTGTGTGCACAGCCCAGACCATCACAGAAGCCAACTTTCCATTCATGAACTCCATTTACACTTCTTGTTGCTGTGAAAGGACTTCCAACATCACCAAAGACCCCTCTCACCCTGGTAATACACTCGTACAATCTCTTCTGTCAAGCAGAAGATACAGATGTTTGAATACGTGCACAAACAAGTTCAAAAACATCTTCGTCCCTGCTGTTATTTGAATGATGAATGGACTCTCTAACTTCAAATAATGTTGATCTTGTTAATGCTGGCCTTGCTTCGTGCACTTCCTGTGCAGTGTAACCTGTACGCCTCACTCTGTCAAATCGCCCTATGATCTGTATGTCCTTGCTTTCTATAATTTGCCTGTACTGCTCACAAACAAAGCTTTTGACTGTACTTAGGTACACATGACTACAATATAACAAATCAAATCAGATCATTTATGATCCAAATGTTTTGTAGTATATGCCTGTAATGTTTGTACCTGAACAGCAGTGCATTTACATAGAGCTCAAAACTGGCTCATGATTAATTCTCTCTCTGCTTTAGGTCCCATGCTCATCAGAAGCAGGAATAGTGTTACAGGAATCAAGAGGTGCTGACTAGTGTAATAATTTTCTTGGGTTATCTAAATGTAACAAAAATAAAGTCATAGATTCTACTTACTTGAAGATCTTTGGTAGGCTTATTTGCAACTAAATTAAGATACAATGCAGAATAATATCCAAATATAGCTTGTGCCTCAAGTGCTACAATGCAAAGAGCCTGTAGGTATGTGATAACATCTGGGTAAATGACTGATGTGCACATTGAGTTTTTAAAGGGACATGACTTCAAGAGTGATAACACAGCATCCTCTGTTTTCTAAAATATAGCTTTCATATGCTATAAGTGAAAAAAAACAACATTGGATCATTGCAAAATTAGTTACACAGAGATCGCAAAATTTCAAAGTACAGAAGTCTAAGTAACCATGTATTATTTTACTGGTCTGATAGTTCTTCAAGACCTTGTTATAGTATACTCTCTGAAAGTATGGATTTTACCCATAGATGTTCTTAGCCTGCAGACATGTCATCAGTGTGCTAATTGCATCCCATATGTTCCATCATATTGCTGTTGTCTAACTGTACTCCTTTGCATTTGCTGTGTACATTTTGCATATTGTATACTTCCCTTACCTATCTTCTGTTCCTCTTCAATTTTGCTGCATTAGGTGGTGTGACTTTATAACACCTGAGCTTACGGTGCAATCTGGGAACGTTTACTAGTCACGTAATATTATCTCTGTTGCTGATCAATTCAGAGGTCCAGCTCAAAGATGTAACCATGGCAAGATGGAAATGTTGTTTCCTTTTCATATTCTGGATATAGGTTTGCTCGTTGAGCTGGAAGGTTAATTTCTAGATGTTTTGTTACTCTACTAGGTAACATCTTCAGTGGGCCCCTGGACGAAACACTGCTGATGATTCCTGCTTTCTATTTATATGTTTGGGTTTCTTTGGGTTGGTGGTGTCATTTTCTGTGATTATGTCATTTCTTGTGGTGATGCCATTTCCTGTGCACATGTAAATATGTGCTTTGCTGGAGGCCCACTGAAGATGTTACCTAGTAGGGTGACAAAATGTCTGGAAATGAACCTTCCAGCTCAGCGAGCAAACCTACATCCAGAACCTCAACCAGAGCTACAAATCTTCTCAAAACTCCTTTACATATTCTTCAGGATAAGTGATTTAATGGTGTGAACCATTGCTCCACAAGATCAGGAATAAAGTGGTGAGGATATTGCATGGCTCGTGTCCCATTTGGCATACATATCCCTGAAAGGGCTGCCTGTATACTGCAGCTCATTGTCAGAAATGATTTATTCAAATACATCAAACAGGACAATTATGGAACTTGGTGTGCCAGGCATGGACATTCTTGAAGCATTCTATACATGTCCATCAATTGGAAATTTAAAACTCTTAATGACTAAGATGCAGTTGACTTCATTCACGGTAAATATGTGTGATTTTGGACCAAGGGACTCGTGAAATCTTTTGACTCTGTAGAGGTTCTCTACATTGTTGTGACTGGCAGTTCTGTCATGCCTCACATACCTTCACTAAATTCACAATGTTACCATTGATCCTTGGCTATTATATCCTAGTACATGCTAGTCATCTGGTTTCCGCCCATATGACCTTGGTGTAGTTGTAGCAATATATCCTGATGGAGAAGTTGAGCACAAGTATTTGTTTACTTTTGAATGTGATGCTTCGTGAAATGCTAAATTCATAAGTCCAAAAAATCTGGTAATGTCTGACACATCTTTTGTCGTATCAGATAACTGTTAAAAATTTTATTATATTTTCTAATTGACCTGTTCAGAGCTGTTATTACATACCTCTAGAGCAGGTGGGACCTGAACCTGGGCCTCACACTCAGAGACAGAGATGCTATCACTACGCCACAAGAAGTCCCTCAGTTCACTCCTCAATGATAACTTTCTATAGTGCCTTCAGTGGTGAACCATTAGCTGTATCTGATTGAAGCTGGTTGGATATATGTTAAACAAAATTAAATATATCTATTTTGAGCACTTTTAAACATCCATCATTAAACAAACATCTATACTTTCTACTTGCTGATCTGGTGGAACATTTGCATCTTTGTTTGATTTTGGCAATCTGTTGAAAATATCCAATGTGATCATTTTGTTACCAGGTTTATGGCAGATGTCAACATCATATCTTGATCTCTTACCAGATATTGTTGTAGTCTAAGTTTGCAGCATATAATTTCCAATGATTTGCAATTGGTTTCCACAGTGAAATGTTTACTGAATGGGCATATGTGGTATCTTGTGATACTGAATATTAAAACAAATATTTCACATTGTGTTTGCAATAGTCCTTTAAATTCAAATGAAATTGTTTGCCATTTTGAATGATGAACATTCCTCACTCTTTCTTGGAAATGATGTCTTCTAGGATCATCATCTTCTTTGAGTCCTAGTAATGCAGGATGCATGTTTCTGCTGACAATATTTGTTTGAAAGATCCAAATGTACATTTATGGTCCTCCTGTCATACATATGCTATGTGATTCATTAGGGGCTCTCTCAATGATATTACTTTGTCAGTTGCACCATTTGCTCCCAAGAAATTGAAAAAACTAAAACATCTCTGTAGGCCTTATTTGTCTTGTGGAATATGCATTTGTCTTACATCTTTGTTGCCTGTGTCAGGATGGATTCTGCAATTTGAGTATCTGGAGCCAAATAAATTGGTCTGATTTACCTGGCACCTGTTGCATTTGAAAACGAGCCTATCACAGCAAACGACTATCATTACTGAATGAAGATTCCAAAAAATGCTATTCTTTGATTTTGCTGATTACGCACAACATCTTTGGAAATGCCTAAGGATTTAGGCAGATTTTCTGTCATTCTGTGCTAGTGGTGCTGGAATAGATGTTGACTGACATGTATACCAATAGGTAATCTCTAGAAGGAATAATTCCCAAATGATATTCTGAGAGCAGTAACTTCCTAGGATTCCTTGGCTAAGCATAGTGGCCAACATTTATGTTTGGCCTATGTTGGAGAAGAACTTTGTTCCTGTGAACTTTGGATTTGATTTTTTTAGTGTTTAAACCTTGCACAGGCATTTCCTTTGAAGGAGAATTAACCATCTCAAATCTAGACATACCCTGATTTTGCCATCATTCTTTAGTTTGCACGCAATTAAACTATACCAGTCTGTTTTCAGATCTGCCTGGTAGATGATGGCACTGTATTCCATGTTTTCCAGCTCATGCTTAAGAACAGCATTTATGTGCAATCCTCTGAAAAGGTCAATTAATGGTATTGCAATCTCTCTCATGTGCAACATGGCATTTCCTTTGAAACTTCCTATGGTGTCAAATCTGTCCAAGTACAATTGTGAAAGATGCTAAATTGATTCAGTTCAAGTATACTTGGTCTCACCTGCCATCATGGCTAACTTGGTGACCTCATTGGATAGTCACAATGCTGGGATCCTATGACATTGGTAATTCTACTACTACTAGTTCACTTATGTCTATGAGGTAAAATATTTGAGGTTTCCATACCAAGCTGATTTGTTTTATTTTGAATTATTGTTGTGTGTATCTAAGCACAGCAAAAAGCTTCATTTGCGAGCAGTACAGGTAGATCATAGTAGCTGCCATAACTGCCATAACTGTATTGTTAGTGAAGCAGTGCAAGGAATTGGTGACCCCTTTAATTTACCAGCCTTTAGGCTGTTAGTTTACCAGTTGTTGGCTGTACTATTGAACTCCAATATCCTTCTGTATGCCCTTAAGAATGTGGACTGGTTGAATATTTGCACTAGCAACCATGTCAATCTTGGTTTGAGTATGCATTTGCCAGTTTTTTTTGGGCAAATGGTGTTGACAGTGTTGAAAGCTTCTAGTTGACTGATTTTGACTATACAATGTATTACATTCATAATGTGGGAAGACTGTTCATCCTCTATTAGAAGTTTAGATTAGATTACATTACAGTGTGGAAACAGGCCCTTCGGCCCAACAAGTCCACACTGACCCGCCGAAGCGCAACCCACCCATACCCCTACATTTACCCCATACCTAACACTACGGGCAATTTAGCATGACCAATTCACCTGACCTGTACATCTTTGGACTGTGGGAGGAAACCGGAGCACCCGGAGGAAACCCACGCAGACACGGGGAGAATGTGCAAACTCCACACAGTCAGTCGCCTGAGGCGGGAATTGAACCTGGTCTCAGGCGCTGTGAGGCAGCAGTGCTAACCACTGTGCCACCGTGCCGCCCACGTTGTTTCACTTTGGGACTTGACTCTGTCTTGCTGCTAACTTTAGGTATTGTCTTATATTTGTATGGTTCTTTAGTGCATTGAAAAGTTAAATTCAAACGGAAAGCATATAGTAAGTGGTAGAACCCTGAGGAGCATTGATATACAGAGGGATCGTGCTTTGTAAGTCCACAACTCCCTAAAAGAGGTAACACAAGTGGATAAGGTGGTAAAAACCACGTACGGCATCCTTGCCTTCAGTCATCGGGTCATTGATTATAAACATTGGCAAATCATATTGCAACTGTATAAAACTTTGGTTAGGCTTCTATTGGACTATTGTGTGCAGTTCTGGATAGGAAGGATGTGGAGCTTTGGAGAGGGTGCAAAAAAGGTATACCAGGATGTCGTCTGATTGGAGTGTATTAGCTATAAGGACAGTTTGGACAAATTGTTTTCACTAGAGCATCAGAGGCTGAGGAGCAACCTGATAGAAGCATATAAAATTATAAGAGGCATGGATAGGGTGGATAGTCAGTGTCTTTTTCCCAGGATGGAAACGTCAAATATTAGGGGTCAGATGCTTAAGGTGAGAAGGGGAATGTTTAAAAGGGATGTGAGAGGCATGTTTTTCATGCAGCAGGTGGTAGGTGCCTGGAACATGCTGCCAGGGCAGATGGTAGAAGCAGATATGACAGCAATGTTTAAGAGGTATTTAGACAGACACATGAACAGGCAGGGAATATAGAGAAATGGACAATGTGCAGGCAGATGGGATTGGTTTCGAATGGAATCATGGTTGGCACAGGCATAGTGGGCTGAAAGGCCTGTACTTGTGCTGATACAAAAACAAAACAAAGGACTGCAGATGCTAGAAATCAGAAATAAAACAGCAATTGCTGGAAAATCTCAGTCGGTCTGGCAGTATCTGTAGAGAGAAAGCAGAGTTTGTTTTGAGTCCACTGAACCTTCTTCAGAATGAATAGCATCGAGGAAAACATGATATCTACGCTGAGAGAAGGGAGTTGGGGATGAGAAAGGATTGACTGGAATCAGAATAAATACCAACGTTTCTAGATGCCATCAGTTCTGAAGAAGGGCACTAGACACGAAGTTAACTCTGCTTTCTCTCCACAGATGCTGCCAGCCCTGCTGAGATTTTCCAGCAAGTTTTGATTTTGTTCCTGAACTGTACTGTTGCATGTTCTACGTTCTATATTTCTTGCTGTTGTTGTCAAATTGCTGCAACTACCTTCTTGTTATATCTTGGGAGCCACTTTTTTTTTCGCGAAGGCAGTCCCAGGGTCTTTTTGTTCTGCATATCTTGCACAGATCTTGGAATACAGCTCAGTTTTGTGGTGGATGCAGTAGAATACCTTTTTCGCACAGCTTCCTTGCTCTTGTGTTTTGACTGCAGGATCAATAGTATTCGCTATACATAATGCGTGTAAGTACTGCTGTCTAGCTACAATGCATTATGTTTTCTGTCATCTGCCAGAGTGCATCAAAACTGGGATCTTTCTTTTCTTTTAATAGATCCTTTTAGAATGCTTTGATAAGTTTGAGGCAGCCATCAACTCCATTATCAGCTGCAATTGTTCAACCTCTGAAACATTACATTTGCTGTCCTTGTTTTTGGAATTTACAATCAAATTGTTGGCTTTTGTCTGGAAGGCATTGATTCAAAGTGAGGAATTCTGTAGTTGTCTCCTGCATGCAGATAATCGAGGTATTTCCGTATTATTGTAGGTCTTCCTCATCTTCTTCAGATTAGCCTGAGATGTTGACTCTATATAACCCCTCATTACCTTCTGCTATGGTTATTTTTATAGCTTGCTTAACCATTTCTGCAACTGCTTGGCCTGTTAAAACATTTCTGCATCCTTTGTTTAAAAAGTCTGCATTCAGATGGTAGACTTATGGTTTTCCTGTTCATGTCTGGGGATTTGGTATCCCTTTTTCTGCGCTCTCAGTACTGTTATTCATGTTATTTCTAATTACTTGGCTTGAAATTTTTGTTTGGACTTGTTGTGTTGGCTCTGCATGTTCCTAAATGTATCCTGATCTTTTTTTTCTGATTGTTTGAATTTAACCATTCTTTCTCTTAGTTTAGCACACATCTGATTCCTGATGGCAACTCAAATTTGAAAATAAAGCCTTTAGATAGGATGGGTTTGAATCAACTGGCTCACTGCATGAACCTAGCCCTCTCAGAGATACTCATAGTTTGTGAAGAAATCTTTTTTACTTCTGTTCACGGTGCAGTGGGAACTTCTGAATTTCTGATATATTGTATTTGTTGCAGCTGTCCGTGACCTTCAAGCTTTGGATGGCAGGTTTTCCTTGTTCTTTTTTTTAATCCTAGCTGCTTTTGGTGCAATGGTGTTGTTATTTAAATGTAGATTCCATTTATTTGAAGATATCTAGAGGGTTTATTTACAGCTAACCTAATACATACAGCACTGAGTAATCACCAGATACAACCTATGCCTCAAATGATATGGTGCAGAGAGATCTGCAGCCTGTGGTCATGTGATAACATCTGGGTACTTGGTTTATTTGCATTGTAAAGAAACGTCACTCGAAAAGTTGACAACACAGCAGTTTACTATTTTAAATTAAAGACTTTTAATTTTATGTGGCTTCATAAGGTTCTAGGAAAAGAGATTAAAACAGCACCTGAAGACCAATATCTAACATGGATGATTAAATCAGTTGATTTCTTCTTTTAAATATTGAATAGATTGCTGTTTACTTCAAACATTTTGTAACACAGGAGGCTAGAAACCATTCTTGCTGATTGTATCATGCATTTTTATCAATTTATTTTCTCTCATTCTGAAACAGAGAACAATATCACTTGTAATTCAAATCAAGTAAGGAATCTTTTGCATTTATCATGTGTTAGCAAACTTGGAGCCAAATTAAGAACAATATTGTATCTTTTACATCTTTGGAATTAGATGTGGACTACCCAAATCTATTTCACATCAGCTCCATGCAACACTTGCACTAGCTGGAGGACATTTCAAAGATAGGAATGAGTCATAATGCAGAAGGTTAAATATAAGGATGAAAATTTGAAACATTGAGTAACAAGATATAGGCCTGCAATGGACAATTGGTACTTGATGTCAGAAAGGACACACATAGCCAGGTTTTGGATAAGTTGTATTTTATAGAGGATAAATGATGGGCACCAGCCAGGAAAGCGTGAGAATAATCAAGCCTGCTGAAAAAAAAATGAATGAACATTTCAGCAGCAGTAGGATCGAAGGCAGCTAATATTCCAAAGTTGGAAGGAATCGAATAGCAATATCACGGTGCCTAAATTAACTATATAAGTCAGGGAATCCCTTCAGTATGGAAGCAGGCTTTAGGCCGATCAAGTTCACACTAACCTTCCAAACAGCATCCCAACCAGACTCAACCCCTTACCCTATCCCTGTAACCCTGCATTTCTCATGGCTACTTCACCTAGCCTGCACATCCCAGGACATTTCGGGCAATTTAGCATGGCCAATCACCTAACCTGTACATCTTTGGACTATGGGAGGAAACCAGAGCACCCAGAGGAGAACTCACACAGAAATGGAGAGAATGTGCAAACTCTACCCAGACTGTCACCCAGGAGTGGAATTGAACCTGGGTCCCTCGTGCTGTGAAGCAGCATAGTAATCACTGAGCCCTCATAGATAAGAAGAAGAAAGTGTAAAAATTCATCACAATTCAATTAACATCTCCTTGGTTCAGGGTACACTGGAAAAATGTATGAAACCGCGGCACTGAGACAAGAACTCCATGCCAGGCTGCTAGAGAACGCTAGGAGAAAGTGAGGACTGCAGATCCTGGAGATCAGAGTTGAGAGTGTAGTGCTGCAAAAGCACAGCAGGTCAGGCAACATCCAAGGAGCAGGAGAATCACATTTCTGACATAAGCCCTTCATCAGGAATGAAGTTTGTGTAATGTGGGGGGAGGGGAAATGAGGAAACTGTTGAAATCCGCATTTATCCCGTGTGGTTGCAGGGTCTCAAGGCTGAATACGAGGTATTCCTCCTCCAGGTGTCTGGTGGTAACGGTTTTGATTGTGGAGGAGGCCCAGGACCTGCATGTCCTTGACGGAGCGGGAGAGGGAGTTGAAGTGTTCAGCCACAGGGTAGTGGGGTTGGTGGGTATGAGTGTCCCAGAGATGTTCTCTGAAACGATCCGCAAGATGGCATCCTGTCTCCCCGAAGTAAAGGAGACCACACCGGGTGCAACGGATGCAGTAGATGACATTGGTAGAGGCGCAGGTAAATTTCTGATGAATGTAGAAGCATCCCTTGGGACCTTGGACGGAGGTGAGGGAAGTGGTGTGGGCACAGGTTTTGCATTTCCTGCGGTGGCAGAGAAAAATGCCACAAGTGGGGTGTGGGCTGGTGGGGGGTGTGGACCTGACAAAGGAGTTCAAGAGGGAATGTTTTTTTCAGAATGCTGATAGTGGTGGGAAGGGAAATATATCTCTCCATACTAGAAGACCACTCTGCCAGGCACCAAAGCAATACCACCATTCTGGGCCATAAGAAATCTCCTGGTCGCTGGGCCTGAGCGGGAGAAGGTACCTTCCTCCAAAGTCATTAAAAGAAAGTAAGGCAGCATTATACCTTTTAAATGGAAACAATTTAGAAAATACATAAAAAGAGGAACAAAGAAAAGTGGATGGAGTAAACGAGCTCTGGCCCCTGGGCTGTTGAGCCCACATGTTGCGATGCTACTCCACCACCATCTTGAAGAAAAGACTTGATGGCAGTGATGATATATGGAACATGAATTTAATTTCAGGGCCAAACACATGTCATGAAAAGTCCAATCCAGCCTCAGATGTTAAACAAAGATGGGAATGTTGTAAATGCTGAAAGTTTAGAGTTTGGGATAGGTGCCTATAAAATGGGCAAAGTTTTTCCACAAGCTTCACAATCCTGATATCATGATCAAATGATTCTTACTGGGAGTTAGATGGGGAAGATATTTTCCTGAAAGAAAACTGCCCTAAACTAGCAGTCAGTCAGCAAGTTGGCATCACCTAAGCCTTAGAATTCCTTTTGAAAGAGTTGGGTACAACTAAGGCACATAGGGATTAAGTGGCTATCTCAATATGGAAGTGTCTTTAAAAGACTAAGAATACTATATCATTTTAGAGAAGCCAGGAGGCGGACTCCTTGAATCAACGAGGAAATCCTTCAGGATGACAAATTGGGCTGTTTTCCGAGACGTGTTTTCATGCTGCAAAACTCTGGTGCAGCCACATTTGGAGTATTGCGTACAGTTCTGGTCGCCACATTATAGGAAGGATGTGGAAGCTTTGGAAAGGGTTCAGAGGAGATTTGCTCGGATGTTGCCTGCTATGGAGGAAATGTCTTATGAGGAAAGGCTGAGGGACTTGAGGCTGTTTTCAGTAGAGAGAAGGTTGAAGAAGGCTTAATTGAGACATATAAGATAATCAGAGGGTTAGACAGGTTGGACAGTGAGAACCTTTTTCTTCGGATGGTGATGGCTAGCACAAGGGGACATAGTTTTAAATTGAGGGGTGATAGATATTGGACAGATGTCAGAGGTAATTTCTTTACTCAGAGTAGCAGGGACGTGGAATGCACTGCCTGCAACAGTAGTACACTCACCAACTTTAAGGGCATTTAAATGGTCATTGGATAAGCGTACGAACAAGAATGGAATAGTGTAGAATAGATGGGCTTCAGACTGGTTCCACAGGTTGGCCCAACATCAAGGGGCGAAGGGCCTGTACTGCGCTGTAGTGTTCTATGTTCTATATGTTCTATGACCAAACTCAGTGGATGGAACAAATGAGGAATGCAGATGCTGGAGATCAGAGTTGAGAGTGGGGTGCTGGAAAAGCACAGCAGGTCAGGCAGGATCCAAGGGCTTTTGCCCAAAAAGTTGATTCTCCTGCTCCTTGGATGGTGCCTGACCTGCTGTACTTTTCCAGCACCCCATTCTCGACTCAGTGGATGGAGCGTCAGCTCTCTAGTGGTTACCCACACAACTGGCATGAGCATGAGGTAGGCTAGAGAAAGGTTCAGCCACTCTGCTGCTAGCACAATGCTGGTACTATCACTCTTGAATCAGGCTTTAAGTATGCTAATTGGCTGCCTGCATCCAATCAGTGCCTGTCCTTCCATTTCTCTGCCCATCACTTGGAAATTTATACAGGAATGGGAATGCATCAGGGCGCCATCCTATGTTGGCATCCACCTATTATCCTGGCTTCACCTGCCTCCAACCCATTATCGCAGGGGTATGAAACTAATGCCTAATATCTTTAGTTTCCCCAGTATTTAACTGGAAATATTACAGCTTATTGAAAATTGAATTTGAAACAAGTTGTCAGCACAATATTAATGGAACAAAATGAGGAGAGGAAGAGCTAGGGATGATGTCATCACCATACATTTGGACGTTGCTGTCAAGGATGCAACAATGGAGTTAATGGTGCAAAGGTCAGAACAGAAATTATTGCTCTGAACACTTTAGATATAGTCAGATAAATAAAATTGAAACAAAACAATATATGACCATACAAGTTAGGCTACTCAACCCCTCAGGTGTGCTCTGCTGAAGATCATGGATGATCTGATTACTCCACATTCTTGCCTACTCTATTAACCCTTGCTTATCAAGAATCCATTGAACTTGACAATGGAGGAGAGCAGCGAGTTGCTAACCTTAAATATTGTAGAAACTTTTAAAAAGTAGGCAGTAATATAAACCAAAACACTGGGGGCATATACATAGACATATTATCAATCAAACTGGTTAGATTTGTAACCAAGTACCAGATGCAAAACCAGTGTCTAAGCCAAATAATTGCTCATGCTTTTTAATTTTACAGGATACCAAATACATAGCACATTGGAACTCAATCAAATTTAACATGTTAGTGTACACACAGATTAATGAAAATTAGTACACACATTAGTGCTTCAGCATGATATTTTCTTGTTAAATATAAATTAGAAATATATATTTAGCTAAAAATCAAATGGAGCTATAAAATCTTCTTGTGCTCAAACATTTGATATGATAAATTGAAATCAGACAATTGTAACTGAACTTGAACTTGAGCAAAATCCAAATGCACGAAATTATGCTCCCGTTATCCAGCTTTAAAGCAAAGTGAAAGCGTGGATCACTGCCAAGCCTACTGCCAACTCGGTTTTGCCAAAAGGTCATCAGTCGGAAATGTTAACTCTATTTCTTTCTCTACAAATCTGCTGAGAATTTTCAGCTTTTGTTTTGCTATTATTTCAGTTGTCAGCATCTGTAGTATGTTCCATTTGGATTTGTCGTGAGTACAGTTCCAAATCACAATGCAGTCAATTAATTGGAACTTAGAGTGGCCAAAAAGACAGGATGCATTGCGACTTTTGAATTTATGAACAGGCTCGTACTTTGTTTTATGTAGTTTCTCTCCTAGATAAATACTTCTGTCCAAACCACATTTGGTAATAATGCCACTCCAGTAATGTGTGAAATATGCCGACTAAAAGAAGAGCAAAATGCATTAGATCCAGAAAAAGAACCCAGGAATTGGGATGTGTGATTAATCCACAGCTATTACTTATGATATATACAGACAACAATTTCCTGCTGCCAACTAATCTCCATGATCTTATTATGTAGATGGCAATAAATATGTTATTCTCAGGCTGAGCAGGAGCTGAAATGTGTGCAAGCCTTTCCTATACTACTTGAAACATCCTACAACTGTTAATGGGAAGTACATTCTGGTCAGAGGCAAAATTGGAACTGTTTCTGGAAGACAGGCTGAGCAGGAAAATGGATGAATTAAGGCATAACAGCAGAAGAGTATTCAGCATGATTTGTTAATGCACAATAGCTTGAGAGAGGAGCTCAGATGAGAAGAAGAGATGGATATATGCACAGGGAAACAGGGGGTTCTCCTAATATAAACTTTATGAAGCAATAGGACCAGATAGCTATGTATTCTATAGCAGGGGGCAATCTATGAGAACCTGGATGCACAGCCAAAAGACATTTTAATGATACGGCACAACAAGGCAAGATCAGTTAATGTATCTCTCAATATTTCTCACTCGTGTCAGATGCTACTTAGTGCAACATATCCTGATTATTCACCTAAAATCTTTATTAATCAGGATTCATATCAAAAAATTCATAGCTTCACTCCAATTTTACACAATTAGTGCTACTATGAATCTCAGCTTGTGTATACAGATATAACACCCAAATACATTGCAGCACCCCAATAGAGTCATAGAGATATACAGTGCGAAAGCAGACTCTTTGGACCAACTCATTCATGCCGACCAGATATCCTAAACTAATCGAGTCTCATTTGCCATCATTTGGCCCACATCGCTCTAAACCTTCCCTATTCTTATACATATCCAGATGCCTTTTAAATATTGTAATTGTACCAGCCTCCACCACTTTCTCTGACAGCTCATTGTCTACATGCAGCACCCTCTGCATGAAAACATTGCCGCTCAGATCCCTTTTAAATTTTTCCCCACTCACCCTAAACCTATGCCCTTTAGATCTGGACTCCCCCACTCCAGGGAAATGACCTTGACTATTTATTCTATCCACACCCCTCATAATTTTATAAATCTCTATAAGGTCACCCTTCAATCTCCGAAGCTCCAGGGAAAATAGCCCCAGTCTATTTAGCCTCTCCCTACAGCTCAAACTCTCCAACCCTGACAACTCCCTTGTAAATCTTTTCTGAGCCTTTTCAAGTTTCACAAAATCCTTCCTATAGCAGGGAGACCAGAATTGAATGCAGTATTCCAAAAGTGGCCTAACCAATGTCCTGTATAGCCACAACATGCCCTCCCAATGCTTGTTCTCAGTGCACTGACCGATGAAGGCAAACATACCAAACACCTTATTATCCTATCTACCTGCAACTCCATTTTCAAGGAACTATGAACCTGCAATCCAAGCTCTCTTTGTTCAGCAACACTTCTCAGGACCTTACCATTAAGTGTAAAAGTCCTGCCCTGATTTGCCTTTCCAAAATGCAGCGCCTCACATTTATCTAAATTAAACTTCATCTGCCATTCCTCACCTCATTGGCCTATCAGATCATGATCTCATTGTACTCTGAGGTAACCTTCTTCAAACTTGAATACTTCCCCACCTCTTGCAAGAAAGACTGGTAGATTACTGAATGTAGCAGAAACTAACTGATGGGGATGGGTGCAGGTGCTTGTCCTTAATCTGATGGAAGAAATTGTGTTCGCCACCAGTGAAGTGCTGACCACGGAAACTGGGGCGAGAGGTGTTATTGAAACCAGTGAAGATAGTAATATCCTCATGACTGATCCTTATTCTCATGACCCACTCCCCCTAATCCTACAATCCGCTAACCTTTAAACTGCATATGAGTTAAGCATTCACCTCTTGTATTGCCCACACATTCTACCCTTTTGTCTTCTTGCTGTCAAATACCCCAGAACTCTAACTTGATCAGGCAGTGAGGGGAGATCCAAATGCAAGAAGGTAATGATGATGAAGAAGCAACACCATTGGCTGGATCATTGGGCCTGCTTACAGGACCAAATGAGTCTACCAAGTCAAGATGGGAGAATGGCAGAATCAAAGTGGGACCATAGTGGTGATTTTACTGGCTATGGCCAATTAAGTATCCACCAATAGGATCACAGCCCATTAAGGAATAGCAGCATCTTCAAAGGGCACTGCTTGTCACTGGCCACTCGGGTGTTTTCCTTTCTTCCTGATGGTGGATACTGAATAAAGATTCGTACACTTTGTGTCTCTCACTGTGTCTCTCACCTATGCACACACACAACATGGGTGCTGGGGAAAAATAAGCACAACCGCAGTTAGGCGGTAGTGTGGGGGTTAATAAAAAAAAGAAGAAAAAAATAGCAGCATCTTCAGCAAAGTCAGAAGACCCACAGCTGTGAAGCTACAGCACTGCCACTGATAGAGGTGCATGCTGCTGAGGTGCACGGAGAAGGTGAAACATTTGCATATTCAAATGCCATTGAAGCACTGGCAGAAAAAGTAGTTATGTGGAAGGTCAGCAGCATCATGGGGGTGGTAATTCCCACCAGAGGGCCCCTTTGTGAGTATAGAGCCTCAGGAAAGGAAGTACAGGGAAGCTGCTGCAAGGCCACCTGATGAAACAGATAAGACATACCATCTGGCAGTGGATTGATCCCATGGAGATACAGGTAGGGTTGTACTCAAAGTTGATGTTTAGCAAGCTGCCTTGCTTAGTATCTCAACATATGGAGGTCGTACCCCCAAATTATATCATGTTTGGTGCCAACAACTAAGTCAGTGTCTGCGTGTGAAAATGTGAGTGAGGATACAAAAAGTGACAGAGGGTGAAATTTGCCACCCTTTTAACCAGAGACCCAGGTTCAATTCCCGCCTCAGGCGACTGACTGTGTGGAGTTTGCACATTCTCCCCGTGTCTGCGTGGGTTTCCTCCGGATGCTCCGGTTTCCTCCCACAGTCCAAAGATGTGCAGGTCAGGTGAATTGGCCATGCTAAATTGCCCGTAGTGTTCGATGAACGGGTAAATGTAGGGGTATGGGTGGGTTGCGCTTCGGCGGGTCGGTGTGGACTTGTTGGGCCGAAGGGCCTGATTCCACACCGTAAGTAATCTAATCTAATCTCAGCTTCCATTATAACACAACAGGAGCTATGCTATTGAAAATACATTCTGTTCTCCGGCAAACTCAGTTTGCTTTTATAATGGCAGCCAGTGTTAAAAAGGAGCTTGAACATTTTCGTGCAGTCCAGTGAAATGCCCTCTAATAGTTTACCAAAAATGCTGAGGCTTTGCCTTGCGGGAATAGCTGTGTCGTATTGGACCCCAAAAATCCATTTTTCTTTCTGAAGCCGCCAGCACTTATCCTCCCACTACCACTCCACCAACACATTTGCTGAAGCCTGTTAACCAACTAGCCCAGCTGCAGTACCAAGGTGGTAGGTTGGGTCTAATTTTCGATGCTCAAGACCATAACTCCTCAAAGTCATCCTGCAAAACCATCTGCAGTCTCCTTCATTTAAAGTTAGCAACCTTCCGCCAGCCATGATGCACAAGGGACAAAGACTTGATACCCATATTCAACAGAACGAACGTTATCTGCAAGATACCCTGCAAAGACTGTGAAAAACACCACATAGGACAAACAGGAAGAAAACTGACCATATGAGTGCACAAACATCAGCTCGCCACTGCCAGACATGACCAGCACACTCTTATTTCCAGTCGTACAGGCGATGAAGGACACAAATTCAACTGAGATGATGTAACCATCCAAGCATGGGCAAAACAAAAACACGCCAGAGAATTCCTTGCACTCCAACCGGAATTCAATCGATAGACACTTTGTATTGGACCCCGTATACAAGCCAATCAGATATCGAACCAGAAGTACCTACAGACAGAGACATATAAATATCAGGCAGGACTGACCACCAACACCTTTTCAAAGACACACTGATGATGTCATGTGGCGAGGAAACAAAACATTCGCAGAAAAGCACACTGGCTTGGCGAACGACTCCATGACTTCATGATGCAATTGCTCAATTCTGCCTTGGAGCTCCAGCTCAAATAAAGGGAGGATAGGCTCCAAGGTGATCGTAGGTGATCAGCTGATATTTTATATGCCATGTGACATGGTTTGGTTCATAAATTAGGTTTGGAACACTGTGCTGGCTTTTATTTTTGTGTTGTCATCAATGGATAATGTGATTATCTATGAGAGGGGATGATACAATTTGTGATGGTTAGTGAAAGATGAATTGAGTATGATCTTACAGGTATTATAATCAAATGAGGTGTTCAAACACAGTCTGTGTTGTTGACTCTTCACATGTTTGTTGCCTTTCTTCTTCCCCTCAGGTGCTCACTAACCAGTGTGTTTATGATGCACTTATTCTGTGGCTTTCACAACATCGCTGTTATCTTGACACTTGTTTTGGTGATTATTGCAGGTCTCCTCCAGAAGGATTCAAGTAATCACTCAGTCTCATTTTATGTGGACTGTATATATACAACAGAAGCTGCATTGCTTATATGTGTGAATTGTGCACCGGAGGCATGATCTATAATCTCAATGAATAATGCTTCTCATCCAATTGTCAGCATTTAGTTTTGTCATGGTTGCTTAAACTCATATGGCCTCTTTGGTTGCTGTAGGATGAGGATATTACGCTGCTGCCTGGATATTGACTATTCACCTGCATTATATGCTTTACATAGTTATACATCAATCAGGTTTTGAGGAAGTGCTCTTGCAATGCATTTGTGTTTATATGGCATGTACGAAGCAATGTGTGCATTGTCAATCACAGGCTGCACTAATGGGAAGCATAGATTGCTGGTAAAACTGTAATCCTTACTCTATCTGCTACCTCCTGGAAAGGGGAAGAATGAAATATATTCAGCTCACTTGGAATACAGAGCATCAGTATTGACCTGTCTGCAATACTGGACAGCAAACTGCTCAGTGTTGGAAATAGTGCCTGCTGTAGCTTCAAGGAAATCATGCATGAAAGTACATGGCCACATGTCTGTTGTGCACATAAAAGCAAGGCCAACTCTCCAGTGTAGTACTGAAGGAGCACTGAACTGTCAGAGGTGCTGTCTGTTTGAAGACCCGTTAAACTGAGGTCCCATTGGCATGCTTACTGTGATATAAAGGATCCCATAGTACTATTTCAGTAAAGAGCAGAGGGTTGACTCTGGTGTCCTGGCATTCAATGTCACAAATTTAGATTAGTTGGTCATTATCACATTGTTGACCATATTCATACATGTTGACTCAAAATGTTAGCCTGTGATTCCAACAGAACCAAAGCTGAAGATGCAAAGCACCACTGTGGGTAAGGTGCTGGAAAAGGTTATGAGATTGGATTTATAATCATCTAGAAAGGAATAAGTTGATTAGGGGTAGTCAATATGGTTTTGTGAAGGGTAGGTTGTGCCTCACAAACCTTACTGAGTTCTTTGAGAAGATGACCAAACAGATGAATGAGAGTAAAGCGGTTGATGTGGTGTATATGGATTTCAGTCAGGCATTTGATAAAATTACCCACGGTAGGCTATTGCACAAAATACGGAAGCATGGAATTGAGGGTGCTTTAGCAGTTTGGATCAGAAATTGGCTACCTGAAAGAAGACAGAGGGTGGTGGTTGATGGAAAATGTTCATCCTGGAGTTCAGTTACTAGTGGTGTGCCGCATGGATCTGTTTTGGGTTCAGTCCTGTTTGTCATTAGTAATAAATGAACTGGATGAGGGCGTAGAAGGGTGGATTAGTAAATTTGTGGATGACACTAAGGTTGGTGGAGATGTGGATAGCGCCGAAGGATGTTGTGGGTTACAGAGGGACAATGTTGTGGGTTACAGAGGGACATAGATAAGCTGCAGAGCTGGGCTGAGAGATGGCAAATGGAGTATAATGCAGAAAAGTGTGAGATGATTCACTGTGGAAGGAGTAACAGGAATACAGAGCACTGGGCTAATCGTAAGATTCTTGGTAGTGTAGATGAACAGAGAGATCTCAGTGTGCAAGTACATAGATCCCTGAAAGTTGCCACACAGTTTGGTGGAGTTGTTAAGAAGGCATATGGTGTGTTAGCTTTTATTAGTAGAGGGATTCAGTTTCGAAACCATGAGGTCATGCTGCAGCTGTACAAAACTCTGGTGTGGCTGCATGTAATAGAACATTACAGCGAGTACAGACCGTTTGGCCCTCGATGTTACACCGACTTGTGAAACCAATCTGAAGCCCATTTAGCCTACACTATTCCACTTTCACCCATATGTCTATACAATAATCATTTAAATGCCCTTAAAATTGGTGAGTCTACAACTGTTGCAGGCAGGCTGTTTCATGCCCCTACTACTGAGTAAAGAAACTACCTCTGACATTTGCCCTATCACCCCTCAATTGGACAAAAACTGACCCATCTAAAGTACTCAAACTATAGTATTCCCAGCCAATATTTGGAAAGTTAATGTCCCCCATAACAACTACCCTGTAACTCTCTCACTCCTATCGAGAATCATCTTTGCTGTCCTTTCTTTACATCTCTAGAACTATTTGGAGGCCTATAGAAAGCTCCCAACAGGGTGACCTCTCATTTCCTGTTTCTTATCTCAGTAGATGAGTCCTCAAAAGTCCTTTCTGCCATCGTAATATTGTCCTTGAGTAACAATGCTACATGTCCCCCTCTTTCAACACCTTCCCTGTTCTTACTAAAACATCTAAATCCCGGAACCTGCAGCAACCATTCCTGTCCCTGCTCTATTCTCCGAAATGGTCACAACATCAAAATCCCAGGTACCAACCCATGCTGCAACTTCACCCACCTTATTCCAGATGCTCCTGGTGTTGAAGTAGACACATTTCAAACCAACTTCTTGCTTGCTGGTGCCTTCTTGTGACCTTATTTCTGACCTCACTGCTCTCAACTTCCTGTAACCTGGAACTATGATTTGGGTTCCCATCCCCTTGCTGAATTAGTTTAATCCTCCCGAAGAGCATTAGCAAATTTCCCCCCAGGACATTGGTACCCCTCTGGTTCAGATGAAGACCATCCTGTTTGTAGAGGTCCAACCTACCCCAGAAAGAGCCCCAATTATCCAGGCATCCAAAATCCTCCCTCCTGCACCATCCACATAGCCACGTGTTCAACTCCTCTCTCTCCCTATTCCTTGCCTCACAAGCATGTGGCATGGCAACAAACCAGAGATAGCAACTGTTTGTTCTAGGTCTAAGCTTCCACCTTAGCTCCCTGAATTTCTGCCTTAAATCCCCATCTCTCTTCCACCCTATGTTATTGGTGCCAATATGAACCACAACTTAGGGCTGTTTCCCCTCCCCTTCAAAGATCCCGAAAACACGATCAGAGACTTCACCGACTCTGATACCTGGGAGGCAACACATCAACTGTGAGTCTATCCCGTTCCCACAGAATTTCCTATCTGTCCCCCTAACTACGGAGTCCGCACTGATTACTACTCTGCTCCTCATCCCCCTTCCCTTCTTTGCAACCTGTGACAGGCTCTGTGCCAGAGACCTGTGCCCCATTGCTTACCCCTGGTAAGTCATCCCCCTTAACAGAATCCAAAACAGTATACTTGTTATTGAGGGGAACGATCACAGGAGATCCCTGCACTGCCTGCCGGTTCCCTTTCCGTTCCCTGATGGTAACCCATCTACCTTCTTCTAGTACCTGTTCTATGTTCTGTGTTCAATTTTTTCTGCATGTTATTATTATGAGAATTTTGAAATGCCTTTAAAGAAATGCTTTGGGAAATCTGCCAGATTGCACTTAATTTGTCTGAGTGCTTGTTTCTTGATTTTAGATCAAAAACCAACATTTAAGCTGGCTTAATGGTTACTTGGTTTAAAATCGAGATTATGAAACTAAATGCTTGCTTATATAAGCCATACATACTATACTGAAAAACTAAGTTTAAGCACTGGTCATTACGTAAGGCTTTTAAAATTTAAACCACTCTAGTGACTAAATTGTATTTTTCTTCTCTAGGAGAAATAGTGGTCAAAGTGCAATAAAGATATAGAGGTGGGTCTGTCAGGGAGATAGTCCAAATTTAATCTGCAACTGTTCTATATTTTTAGTATAACATCAATTATTTTAACTCACTTGTTTGTTGTATTTGCTTCATCTGCAAAAAGAAAATCTATAATGCTACAGAAACGTATTGAATTACCTAGCCACTTCCGTTGAATCTATTTTTTGTTTATGATATCATGCAGTGCTAGCTGATTTATTTAATTTACAAACTGCTTCTGAGCATAGTAAATATAAGCAAATTATTGAAACACATGTCATTACACTCTTGGGATGAACTGTGGTAAATGACAATTCTATAAATTTCAAATTCAATTTCCCATGAATACTAATTTCTGACAAATAACAGGAGAAATCAGGAAGTCGGAAACACGTCATGATGCTCATTTGAAGAGCCAGTGGAGACATGATGGGCTGAGTGATCTCTTTCTACACTGAAACACTTCTGTGATTCTGTTAAAGTTCTCATTTACAATAATAGATATAGGTCGACTGAGCATTGTATTTTTGTAGGAACTGACAATGCTTTCCCATAGTTACTGACATGATTGCATAAGTCAGGTGGCTAATATTCATATCCCACTTTCACTTGAATCAAATGTGCATGTATTTGTTAAATGTATTTGTTCAATATTCTTTAAAGTCAGATTGAGCAAACACTTGGTGGGACAAGTTTTGGTCTAATTTATTATGCTATTTTGTTCAAAGTACTGTGAACAGATAAACGAACAATTAGAAACTCATGTCCAACAACAACAGCAATCTCCTCATTCTTTCCCTCAGCTCCCATTTTAACAGTTCCACTGTTTGTGATGATGCCTTCAGCAGCAAAGATTCTAAGCTCTAAAGGTTCCTGCATAATATCAAACACCTCTCATTCTCTGTGTTATCTTTTAAGCCACTCCGTAAAATCTGCCACTCTTGACCAAGCTTTTGCATATCTACCATATTATCTCCTTCCGGGTGCAGTGTCAACTTTGATTTACAAAATATTTAAGAACTATTGTGGGATAGCTGACTGTGTTGAAGATACACAGTCGTTTACCTTCTTGTTGTACAGTTAAATTGGTAGCATTTCTCTTTTTGAACTAATACACACATAATGGAAATAATATGCTTTCACAACCGGGGTGTTAATTTTATGATTTTCATGATCACAATTATCTAATATATGCAGTCAACAATTTAGAGTATCTCAGCCATAGTACCTGTGTACAATATGATGCCTTTAGCCCTGTGAACTATATCTGTTGCGTTCTTGAAAATATTCAATGTTTTAGCCTCAACTGCCTTCTGCAAAGAACTCCAGAGGCCCACCATTGTCTGAGTATGCTATAAGGATTCTTAAAGACTGGCAAATGTCAATAGGGTGCATGTGACCAATTCAGCATGCCTGGAAGTATTTTTAAGTTCACAATTTAAGTAATTTCGTTTTTTAAAGATTTTTTAAAATCTCATTTGTGTGTCATGAATGAAACATGTTCCCCATCTTGGAAAGCTGAGGCTTGGCTGGAAACAAGATTGAGCTGTAGCAGTAGTTAATTGGGATACTGTGGAGTTGCGGAGGCATTTCTGTTGCTCCAGCTCCACACAGACAATTCAAGAAAAACTATTATTTTAGTAATGGCCACCACTATTTGTGAGCTTTTAACTCCACTCTCCGATGCACTGTAGTATTAATGCTTGCATGCTTCTTCTGAGCCCCTGGCACCTTCCTCCAACCTAGGATGACTCAGTTCCCCAGGATAATTTCTGAGTCCTGCCTTCGATTCTTGGCTGCTACTAATGCCTAGAATTTATTTCTGGATTTGTTCCAACAGCACAGAACCATCCAACTATTTTGATTCTTCATTGAGTCCGCTAAACAGAATCTGGACAGTTCAGCTGCCTTCCCAGCAGCACAGCTCGACTACACCGCTCCTAAAATGGAGTGAGTCCACCCCTTTCTCTCTCCCTTGCATATTCACTGACTTTCAGCCTCTGACTGTCAACTTTGATCTCCATTTCAGAGACCCCTGAACTGTCTGGAATGACCTTGTGAAAACCTTATAATGACCCATCTCTTACGACCAAACAGAATTGAATGTTATCACCTAACAACTCTTGGAACTATGTGTGCTTTGAATGTTACATTTCACAGAAAACTTAACTTGTCCAGTACAAAAGAAACATATTTAAATAGAAGATGTCGTCAGAAATTCTGAAAGCAGTCATTTCGGCCTTCATGTAAACTTGCAAGTGGGTAATGGGCGTTTCTGTATAACAGGCTCAGTGAAGTTCCAATCCCTAGCAAAATACCTTTTGAAATGCTATGGAATGCCATTGATATCTCATTTAAAGATTATTCCTTTGTTGGGATTTCTTTTGTTAGTATTCAGTCTATTTGCCATGAGCCCAAAGGTGTCTCAAGGTCTCACCAATGTGTTAATGCAAATGGATGACTGCTCTGCATAACATCTCTGCTCTATTTGTAGAATGACAGTGATCTCCCAGTTGCTTGCCATTTTCATAAATCACTTTGTTCTCATGCATAATGTAAGCTCAAGGAACAACAGTTAGGAAGAAGGGTCACTGAATTTTCTCCACAAAAGCTGCTAGACAGCTGAGATTTTTTTCAGCAATTCCTATTTTTGCTCAAAATAACAACATCTCGTTTTCCACTTGAATACTTTACAGCCTCGACGTCTCAGTGTTGGATTCAATAACTTCAGAAACTGGTAGCATTGTATCTGTTATCCATTTTTCTTTCTTTTACTGCCACCCACATAAGCTTTGAGCGAGTGAACACTATGACAGGAAGTGGTATGACATTGTATAGGAGAAGTTAGAAATCGTTCAGGGTAATGAGGTAAGTGTGCAATAATTTCTGTAGAACTGGTCTTACAAAGCAGGACAAACTCTTATTCTCCTTACTGGAATGGAAGACTTGACCACAAGAAAAACAGAGTCCTTGTTTAGCTATGAGTATAGAAATGGATGGACTGACTCCTCTAATTATTAATAATAATTCATTGTTTTTCTGTTTCTTTGGAGCATGACAGAAATCAATTGAAGATTGTCCAACGACTCTACACTGAAGTATAATAAGTGTGAAGATTCACCATATTTTTCTCCATAGGTTGTTTCAGTTTTGACAATTTATGTGTCTGTATACAATATTATGTCACAAGAATGTATTTTCTTTCTGTTGCAGATTGTGAAAGGATTCCTGTGAAGTACCTCAGATGGGGAGATCCTGAGCCAATTGCTGCAGTTGTCTTTGCCTGCCTTGGTCTTCTTGCCACCATGTTTGTAATGTTTATATTTATGGTGTACCGGGATACTCCTGTGGTCAAGTCATCCAGCCGGGAACTTTGCTACATCATTCTAGTGGGAATCTTTCTCGGCTACCTGTGTACCTTCTCTCTCATCGCCAAACCCCAAAAGATTTACTGTTATCTACAGAGAATTGGAATTGGTCTTTCCCCTGCAATGAGCTACTCTGCACTTGTGACAAAAACCAATCGGATTGCTCGGATCCTTGCTGGGAGCAAGAAAAAAATCTGCACTAAGAAGCCCAGATTTATGAGTGCTTGTGCCCAGCTCGTAATTGCCTCAGTGCTGATATGTATTCAGTTAGGAATAATTGTTTCCCTGTTTATAATGGAGCCACCAGAGGTCGTCCATGATTATCCAACTATCCGAGATGTCAAGCTGATATGTAATACCACCAACATAGCTGTGGTTGCCCCTCTTGGATATAATGGCCTATTGATTTTAAGTTGCACCTTCTATGCTTTTAAAACTCGAAATGTCCCTGCCAATTTCAATGAAGCCAAGTACATTGCATTTACCATGTACACCACCTGTATCATATGGCTTGCCTTTGTACCCATCTACTTTGGAAGCAACTACAAGATCATTACCATGTGTTTCTCTGTTAGTCTAAGTGCTACAGTGGCACTGGGCTGTATGTTTGTTCCAAAAGTATACATCATCCTGGCTAAACCAGAAAGGAATGTGCGCAGTGCATTTACCACATCCACTGTTGTCCGAATGCATGTTGGTGATGGGAAGTCATCTTCTGCCGCTAGCCGCTCCAGCAGTTTGGTAAACTTATGGAAAAGGAGAGGATCATCTGGAGAGACTCTAAGGTAAGAACAAGAAGAGTATAAAATTGAAATAATGCGAACAGCATCAAAACATCCTCAACAATATTCATGAGTCATTTATGAAATATGCTGTATATTCCATCTCATTTTGTTCTGATTGTATGTCTGTTGATAGATGGAAATGGGCATACAGGCAAAAAAAATATTTCTAATTTGTTGACATTGATGCAAGGCTATGCTTTGGGATATTTGCATACAAATGTTTATTATACCAGTCTGAACTTCTGTTCTCCACTGTTGTAATGGAGATGGTAACCTATTTATTTGGGATTAGATTACACGTCTACTATATTATAAAATAGATTGTGAAATTTGCTATAACTATTTTATGCAAAACAGTATCTGGGGAAAAGATTTAATCTGTATCAATTTCATCACATAACATATATTTTCCATCATGGAACAGCTAGCTGAGTTATATTTGCCTGATGATCAGAATAAATTTTAAACTACTGGACCTTAATGGAATCAAATCACTACAGGAAGAAGGGACAGAAATTGGCCATTCAGTCCATCAAGTCTGCTGCAAATTTCAATGAGATCGTGGTGGATCTGATAATTCTCAATTCTGGTTTCCTGTCTTTTTCTATAACTCTTAATTCTCTTACTGATTAAAAATCTGCCTATCTCAGACTTGAAGATAAATAATGATCTAATCTCTACAGCCCTCTGCCAAAGAATTCCACAGATTCACAACTGTCTGAAAGAAGAAATTCATCCTCATCTCTGTCTTAAATCAGAGCTCTGTGTGATGGACTGCAATCTGATAGAGCAACCAGGTAGATTTGAAACGTTATTGTTGAATATCCAATGACTGGCTAGCTGGTTTGCAGAATCTCGGGAACACGAGCCACTCACTGGTTCTGGGCAACCCCTTTCCATTTGTGTCCAGATAAGGTTACAAACGATTGTTCTTACAGTAGGAAGTTCCCAACTGCAGGAAATTAATCTCTCTGAGGTTAGACTTACTTAAATTATGCCATTCATAGTACGCTTTGGGATAGATTTCTTTCCTCACTGTACAGTAGTTCAGCATTGTGATTCGCCTTTAAGATACAAGCTCCCTGCTTTTCTTTTCTCCTGATGTAATGGACAAGAAGACAGGCAAATTTGGTAATGGATCAACAGCTGATCCACAATAATGATGTTACGACCCTGTGGGGAAAGTTAACGTTTACCCTTTTGAGTGCCAACACCTTGCCTACTAGTAAGCTATCCCAAGCAATTGCACAGTTGTGTGGTATTATGAAAAAAATCTGTGTACACCATATCAGGCAAAAAGAAATAGAGAGCCTAATTTAATGTTGTGATGGTGATCTTGCCCATCAACTATAGAACTATTGGAATCCCATGTTGCCTCCAGAATTAAGCGTCCATCAGCCATTTAACTGGCCCACATTGAACACTCCTAGGATTTAGTAACTGGCAGAGAATTCAGCCAGAATGGACAACATGGACAAGGGAAGGCTCTTGTCAGGCTTCCCAGACCTGTGGCAACTCACCACCCTCCACTGGTTGAACACCAATTAGAGACCTTATGGGAAAGCTGTCCAACAGCCTTGTCACCCCAACATAATACAGGCAGAGGCAGTGGGTTCTTCACCCTGTGCGTTCCTGCCCAATTAAATACTTCGACCCTGCTCCAAACACACTGTCAAGGGCAGGAAGCATATTAAACAGGACAACTTATGTGTTTATTTTTCGGTGACTTGCTTTAGAAACTTTGTTTCAATATGTATTATACACGCAGCTGACAAAAGAAAAATGTCAACAATCTCATTTGTAAGCCTCCTATATTTCAAAGTGTGTATTGAAAGGTGAGCTGCTGAGGTGATATCTGCATTGTCACTGCTATATTTACAGTTCTAGTACTTTTTCAAAGTTGTCTTACAAGGACTAATTAACTCAGGAAAGGTCAGAGCTTACCTTTGCTAAGATTACAAAAAAAAGACACGCTATTGAAATGTACATTGATTTAATCACTTTAAAAAAATCTAATAGCTGACCACATCTTTTCTTTGTTGTGTTGGTGATATTAACAAGGGCATGTTGGGGGGACTGGAATCACCAAGGCCAAATGGGATAAGGGTACTGTATTTCTTCACTGAAGGATACCAGAGAACCATTTGGCTTTTCCAGTAGTCTGAGAACTTTCATGGTGCTAGACCACAAATTCGTAGATTTCTTCAATTGATCTTTACATTTTGACAAAGTAGGATTTGAATTCAAAACCTCTAAGTAGCTAACTAAGTATCATAACAACCAACTCAGCTAATATTTTGATTTTATTTTTATTGGCAAGTCTTTTCAAAAGTAATATGTTCCTTGAGGTCTTGCAATGCCTGTTACTAATTACTGTGGTTATTCCACTCTGGGTTTTCTAGTCTCCATTAATTATCTCAGGATAATTCACCAGAAACTATGATGAGTAAGCACAAATCCCTTTTCCAGCTCAGCAACTCCTACCCACTGGGGTGACAGTTTATACATCTCAATTGGAAAAACTAGCTGATGAACTAGCACAGGTTGTACTATATATTTTTTTTTAAATTTGTACATGAATATTGGCATCACTGGCTAATAAAGAATTTATTGGCCTTGAATTGAATGGTTTGCTCGGCCACCTCAGAGGTCATTTCAGAGTCAACCATATTGTGATGGGTGCAGAGTCAGACTAAGTAAAAATAGCAGATTTACTTCCCTACAGGAATCAGATGAGTCTCAATGAGAATCAACATGACTAACTTATAATTCCAGATATTTTTACTTGAATTCAAATTTCATCAACTGTCATTGGGATTTGAGCCCACGTCCCCAGAACATTAGCCTGAGATACTTGATTACTGGTTCAGTGACATTATCATTATGTCACTGCCTCCCCTTAGTTAACACTGTAATGGAGGGTGTAGGTTTGCTCACTGAGCTGTAGGTTTGATATCCAGACGTTTCATTACCTGGCTAGGTAACATCATCAGTGGCAACCTCCAAGTGAAGCGAAGCTGTTGTCTCCTGCAATCTATTTATATCTTTCTCCTGGATGGGGTTCCTGGGGTTTGTGGTGATGTCATTTCCTGTTCGTTTTCTGAGGGGTTGATAGATGGCATCTAGATCTATGTGCTTGTTTATGGCGTTGTGGTTGGAGTGCCAGGCCTCTAGGAATTCTCTGGCATGTCTTCGCTTAGCCTGTCCCAGGATAGATGTGTTGTCCCAGTCGAAATGGTGGTTTTTTTTCATCCGTGTGTAGGGCTATGAGGGAGAGAGCGTCTTGTCTTTTTGTGGCTAGCTGGTGTTCATGTACCCTG